>NW_021319661.1:437010-470739 GCF_001605985.2 Dendrobium catenatum | reverse complement strand
TTTCCAAACATGAATGATGACTAGGAAAAGTTTAAATAAATCCAAATCAATTTAATTTTAGATTTGAAGTCATTCAAAATTTTCCATAAATGGAATTTCCAAATTTGGAAAGAATTTGAATTTTGAAATTCAAATTCCCAAGAAGGCTGGGGAAGGGAGGTGTGGGGAAGTGGTGGAGAGGGAAGAGGCCGGTGGCAAGGTGGCCGGCCGGCGGAACTAGGGTGGCCGGCGGGTAGGGGCTCCAATGATGGCGAAACTAGTGAGAGGTTTTGCTCCTTTCAACTATTGGTCGTTGCTTGCGAGAGATTGTGGTGGAGAAGAAGAATGTTGCATGAAGAGGGGAGAAAGGCGATGAACAAGAATATACGAGAAAGATAGGGATAACTAACGAACTCACACAGAGATCGTAAGAACCGCGAACCTCAGACTCTTCCAAAGATTGACTGATATTGCGAATTACTCTCCTCGGGCTTCTCCTCTCATGAACTCACTAAGAGATCACATGAACTCACTAAGAGATCAACAAGAACATAAAACTTTTTATTATCAATAATCATCATCCCTTTTCCAATAGGAAGGGGAAGGCTTAAATAGCCAAATACATGAAGGAAAATAAAAAGACACAAGTGCCCCTAGGGCCACATAAGACAAAACCCCCAAGTGAGGGTATAAATGGAAAAGTACAAATAACAAATAAAATACATCAAAATAAGTAGACACGATCGTAGCCGTTGATCTTCGATGTCCCATCATTCTCCGCAGGTGGGAGAAAAAACTCGACTCCGTCGAGTTAGTGTCTCGAAAACTCATCGTGCATCTGGGTTTATCTGTTGTAGCTCCTCGCACTCTGACCACGTATCCTCTGACTTTGGTTCACCTCTTCACTTAGTCAAGTATCTTCTTCGTTCACCCTCTTTTGTGGAACTAATATCATCACTAGGAATCATGTCAACCTTCTCCGCTATAGGAATTTTGGGAATAAATTTAGGAGTGGATGTAGGCTTTGGGGTTCTCACAAGGTGGGGTCACACAAGGCTTAATTTGAATTGGATTTGAGGGTTTAACTCCGGACCTTCAAAGTCTACTAAATCTTTTATGTTTGAAAAGGAATAAACATTGAATTCTGCAAGCAGATCTACCACGCAAGCATTGTTATAGATTTTATTGACTATTCTAAATGTTCCCGCACTTCTAGCATGTGATTTCCGGACGAATCCGCTTCATTACTAAGTTACCAACCTTAATAGATTTAAATTGTCGTTTAGACCCAGCATGAAATTTATACTTATTATTGCTCTCTTCAGTTAAGCGTGCAATTTTTTTAAGAAAGTCATGCATATGTAATATAAATGTGGCATGTGATATGCGAATTCATATGTCCAAAATTCAAGACTGAACAAGATGACCTTGAGGTGGTGCAAGAGACTTGATATGCAAGATGAATGAAATATGGATTCACACATAACTCTTAAACAAAGAAAATTTTGGGAGACAACAGACTACAACACACACACAACATACTAACTCACACGAACACGTAGCTAAAACAGGTGGACGAGTCACAAAAAGAGGGGGGGGGGTCTAAAGTGTGTTCGGTCTAATGGAACGGGTGTAGGGGGAGCAATGAAGACATCCTTAGCTAAAAGGGCATCTCCATAGGGCGTCTCAGCTCGGGTTACAGACAGTCTCCTAGCGACGGTAGGGTAATTTATCAAAGTCATCCAACTAGGAAAGAGACTATCCTTACTAGGGAAGGACAAGGATATCGAGGGCACAATGTAGGAATCAGGAATATGATAAGACGATGGGTCATGACTAACTACCATAGTAGGATAGCCCAAAGAGTGGCTAGCGGGTATGGGACTCAAGAAGTGGGGTAGGGTATCCTTAACAGAATTGGGCACAACAGTTAGAAATGTGACCTGAAAGTGTGGGCTACGACTCTCTCTAACACTAAGGTCGGTGATATAAGTCTCTCTAACACTAAGGTCGGTGATATAAGTCCAATCAAGAAAGGTATACTCTATCAAATGTAAATCTGAAGGAGCAACTCCTAGAATAGACTCCAATAAGACAAGAGGATGTTTAGGGTTCAACTTAGGCTCAGAATCTGTCAGATTCAAATTACTATCTTCCAAACTCACATTACTATCCTCAAAAGGATCAGGTTTGGTTATAACCCTAAGATCAATAAATTCGGGGTCACTTAAATCAAGGTTTAATTCAGGTAATAACTTCAATTTTCTCATTTCCAATTTGAAATTATCCCCATTGCCATCAGAATTATTCAAAATTAAATCCGAATTATTCGGAGTCATCTCAGTAATTAAATCAGAATCTTCTGATTTTAATTTCAATGTGTTCATGGTCAGGTCAGTTTCTTTCAAAATTACATTACTATCGTCCAGGCAAACCTTATCCAAAGAAATGTCCTCGATGAGACTAGGATCAGGGTGGGCTAAGGTGTCGTCATTCCAAGGTTCTAACTTTCCTAGCTCAGGGTTTAAATCATGCCAGGAGTCTGATTCAATCACTTCAGTTTCATCCTCAAAGAATTCTTCGTCATTAGTGATATCACTAGCATCCACGAAATGGATGCACTCAGTCTCAGGTTCAGGGAACCTCTTCTTCTTAATGTCTTCCTTTAATATAATCATACTTGCAGGGTCAAGGACTGGGAAGGCTAAAGGTTGACTGGGATGGCTAGAAGTAGGCCCAAATGGGGAGTCATAAGAGATTGGTCCAACAGAAGACCCAGTAGAGGGTCGGCCATCAAGGTTAGGTGAAGACCTATAGGGTGGGGCAGCAACCCGGATGTTACTAATGGGTGGGTGGTCTTGACCACAGTAAGGTCCATGGTTTGTTCTGCAAGGGTGGTCTTGATCACAGTAAGGTCCACAGTTTGTTTTGCAAAAAAGGGTAGGGTGGTGCTCTAAATGACGGTCACTAGGGGTAGGGGTATTGAGAGTGTAATACCCAATGGTTTGATGGACAGGGGGTGACCTAAACTTAGAACCAGCAGGTTGTCCACAGGTAGAGGGTCTATATTTTAAGTTGAGTTCTCTCCTCATGTCTCTCCAATTAGAGGTAGGATACTCACCGCGCGACTCTTTATGATCCTCCAATCTTGCCCAAAATTGAAGAGCCCGACATTTTAGGTGAGACTTAGCAATGCTAACCTGGTGGGACTCAGGGATATGACATGATTCAAAATAGTCATCTAGTTGTTTAGCCCATTCTCTAAAGTAGTAAGGATCCGAGGATCCATCAAAGGTGGGTAGACGGTAAGGTGACTCAAAGTGAGGTTGTTGCTGCTTAGGATCAGGTCTAGGTTGATAAGTCGAGTGGGGCATCCTCCGACTAGCATGATTGACCGACTAGGGGATGTACCTAGAGTGGGGAGAGTCAACATATTCCTCCTTTGTGGTTTTAGTTAGCGAGCCTACAAGGCTAACTAGGTCGTCTAACCTCTTTTGAAATCCTATCGAGTCCATTGGAAAGTGCTAAGATGCTCAAAGAAGAATGGGCGTAAGGGACATCATTTAGGCACTAAGTTAGGCTCACTTAGACTCACTACAGGGTGCAGAAAAAGTTTGGACAGCAAGCTAAGCTAGTGGTTAGAGTCATCTAGTCTCTTAGGAAGGTTGCTAAGGCTTGGCAGCACTAAGGCACTAAAGTAGGATGCTCCTAAGGCTTCTATAAGCTGCTGGAATGCTGTGGACAGCAACCTACCACAAGGGCGTAAATTATCTAAACGTTAAGAATGGGTTGTCGAGAGTGGTCAGCAACTTAACAATGGTCTTAGGTCACCTAAATGTCACGAAACGGTGCAGGAAACTTCTGGACAGCACACTACAATGCTGAAATAAATGTGTTAAGTGTTGGGTTTGGTGTCTAGAGTGTGGACAGCACTTAAGTACATGAAAAGATAACCTAAAACCCACTAAATGCGTGCAGGAATTGTAAATACAGCAGTGACAAACAGTAAATAAGCTTATATATGCGATGATATGCATGCAAAAATTAATCTATAACACAAGGTTAGACCCTAGGATGTTTTTCTAACATGTCATGCATGCCTACCATGCTCTGATACCAAGATGATGTGATACAATCCATGCGAAAATGACTTGCTTTAGGAAGTTTACACTTGTAAATTTTAGAGAGCAATGTTAAGCAAAATCTTCTATTGATGTAAACGATAAGATAACATTAAGGTGATAAAATAGCTTTGGTCTAAACACATGCGAGAGGTTGAGATCATTAAATAGTCAACTAAATCTTACTTTGCATACATGAGTGGTTTCAACGAGAAATTCCAATACTAACAATAAGATTAGTCTATGAAAGGTCCCTCACACAACTCTTCTAATTTATTAGGCTTTAGCGGAGGACTAACACGATCTCAGTGAATCAATTAATTTCACAATTGAAAGTAACTAGGAAAATAAAGAGTGAGGGAAAGATTTCACCAAATCCTGGGTTTGGGGGTTTTTGGGGCAGCAACTAGAAGGCCTTTTCAATCAGGACAGTCGCCTCTTTTGACGGAATTTCCTCTGGCAGCATCCTGGATCCTGATCGGCGAATTGGGGCAGCAGCTGGAGGATTTTGGAGCAACAGAACTGCTGTTTCTGCTGCTGGAATTCTTCTGGACAGCACCCAGGGATGAATGGACAGCTGCTATGGGAGCCTTGGCAGCAGTTTGGACTCTCCAGAAATTTTGGACAGCAAAACAGGAAGTTCTGGACTGTGGGACAGCCAGGAAATTTGCTGTAGTTTTTTGGACAGCACTTCGTGGCTGAACGGAAAACTGGACTGCAGCGTTATGAAGGCAGTAACTCCTCTCTAGATCACGGTTTGGGAAGATTAACGTTGGGGGAAAGCCTTCCCAAAAGAAAATCTGATTTTTAGTCTCAGATTATGTAACTTGTGATGGAAGGGTAAAAAGAAATAAATCGGGATTTATTTCAGAATTATCTAAGTCATGAATTTGAATTTTGAAATTCAAATAAGAGAGGAGGGAAGGGACAAGGTGTGTTTAATTATTTCCTTAATTGAAGCCTTCAATAATGAAGGAAATAATTAAGCAAGAGGGGAAGAGGGGGCCGGCCATAAAGAGAGGGAGGGAAAAATTGTGTCTAAGTTCAATGTATGTGGTCCCCATGCAATCAATATAATTATATGATTAAATCTGAATTAATTTCAGCTTTTAGAGATTGAATGGGTCTCCAAAATAGGATTCATTAATATGGGATTAAATTTGAAATTCAAATAAGTTTGAATTCAAATTAAGAAGTTTCCATATTAATAGAAAGGTATTTTAGGAAAGTCATTAAGGAGAATTTGAATTTTGAAATTCAAAATCCATGAGGCATTTGGAGGGTATTAAATTTGAAATTTTAATTTCAAATTCAAAGAGTAATCAATGCATTAATTGGGAATTGAATGGGGCTCCAACCAAGGTGAGGCCGGCGGCATGTGGAGAGAAGGGGAAGCGGTTGGAGGCATTGAGGGTTTCCTCCAAATCAGCACATGGGTTAGGAAAGCTTATGATGAAGTCATTTGAATTTGAATTTCATCATAATGCGGACTTAAGAACTTTCCTAACTAGGAATTTCCAAATTTGGAAAGAATTTGAATTTTGAAATTCAAATTCCAAGAAGGCTAGGGAAGGGAGGTGTGGGGAAGTGGTGGAGAGGAAGAGGCCGTGGCAGGGGTCCGGCCGGCCGCGGAACTAGGGTGGCGGCGGTAGGGGCTCCAATGATGGCGAACTAGTGGAGAGTTTGGCTCCTGTCAACTATTGGTCGTTGCTTGCGGGAATTGTGGTGGAGAAGAAGAATGGTTGCATGAGAGGGGAGAAAGGCGATGAACAAGAATATACGACAAAGATAGGGATAATAAAACGAACTCACACAGAGATCGTAAGAACCGGAACTCAGACTCTTCCAAAGATTGACTGGTTTGCCGAATTACCCTCCTCGGGCTCTCCTCTCATGAACTCACTAAGAGATCACATAATCACTAAGAGATCAAACAGAACATAAAACTTTCATTATCAATAATCATCATCCTTTCCAAGAGGAAGGGAAGGCTTAAATAGCCAAATACATGAAGGAAAATAAAAAGACACAAGTGCCCTAGGCCACATAAACAAAACCCTCAAGTGAGGGTAAAATGGAAAAGTACAAATAACAAATAAAATACATCAAAAAGTAGACACGATCGTAGCCGTTGATCTTCGATGTCCTCATGAGGTAAGATCTTTATTGTTTGTTGAGAATAATTATGAAGCATATTTCAGATGAAGATCAATATAACATCAAAATACTTACCAGAATTTCCTCATTTGACTTCTCTTCACTATAGCATCCCCATGTTTTAGTCATATGTGGATCAGATGATGTTAATTTGCCAAATTATATTTTGGTCGTTTTGTCAAAAACCTAACAAGCAAGTCATTTATCATAAGCTAATCATATAATATGAAGGAGAATATTTGAATACTATGCATATAACTACATATTATTATGTGCGTCCAGGAGTATTCGCGGCGGTAGAGAAATATAAAGTTTATCGTCTAGCGTTGTACGAAAATCCGGCACGCAATCAGATAAAAGAAAGGTCTAGCATTTATGAACACCAGATTTTTACGTGGAAAACCTCTGAAAAGGGGAAAACACGGGCCTAGCCCAGTTGAATGATCACTAGTATTGCAGTCGATTACAAATGAGGCCTTCTTTGGTGGAAGGTCTTAGCTTGATGTACATCTTTGGAGTACATTACATGATGTTAATACAAAGAGTCATGTTGAACATGTTCGTTTTGTCGGAAGGACCGTAGTACGGAGGGCGACGTAGCTGCAGCGAGGACCGTAGTCGGCGGGCCGACGGAGGATCGGAAGACTGTATTCGGCGGGCGAACATAAGTCAGGAGGACTGTAGTCGGCAGGCGACGGAGGTCGGAAAGACTGTAGTTTGACGACGAAGATTCAAAAAGACAGCGTCAGGTAGAAGTCAACAATGGAAAGAAATCCATCTTCACGTAGACGTCCAGCGAGTCCGATAACCGGTAGAAGTCCGGCGTCGGGTAGAACTTGCGAAGAGTGAAGGTTCGACGTCAGGGTAGAAGTCCGACGTCTGTTGGTGGCAAAGGAGAACTCCAGCTTCACTTGGGCGGAGTTTCGGCGTCAGGAGGGAACTCTGTTGCAAATTGGGAAGAATTTCAGCATCACGTGGAGTTGGGAAGAATTCCTGCGTTCTCCCGAATATCACGCAGAATCCGGCGTGTTCGGCGGCAGGAAGAGCTCCGGCGGTGGTCGAGGAGGAGCTTCTTCCTTTCCTCTCCTTCTTCTTTCTTCTTCTCTCTCTTCACTTGAGTCCCCTTGGTGTGATGAGGCTCTAATTTAAGTTTTTCTGGAGTGGCATAGCCCGTAATAGGCGTGAGATCAGGGGCGATTGGGGAGTGTTTATGAATGGACACGAGCCGATCAATCGAATCCACCGGGTTCGTTGGGTTATTGAAGCCTTAATGATGTCGGAATTCGACGATCTTGGGCTCGTTGGATTCGCCTCGTCGAGCCGTTCGATTCGAGTATAAACTCATCAAAATCTGAGACCGTTTGGTAACTCAAATTGCAGTTTGAAGCTTCCAACAGCGCTTCGAGTCCTTGATTCGGACTCATTTGGGCTCGGATTGGGTCGAATTTGGTGTCGTTGGATTCGTATTTCCGAGACGCTCAGTTTGACTGTAAGCTCGTTGAAATCGGAGTTCATATGCTCTCGAATTTAATTTTTGAAGTTTCCGAACTGATTTTGCCTCGAGATTCGTGCCCGGTCAAGATAAATTTGTGATGATACATCAATTATCTATATTATAGGAAAGAAAGAAGCTCCTTTTGAAACAGTTTGGCCCTAATTTCATTTTATTTTTTCTTTATAAATTACTAATTTTCTCATTTGGGAGAGATACTGATCCGAGATCACAAAAGGTGGCTGGCAATAGATTCAAATGCTGAGCAAAACTTTGAAATTTTCTTATGATTTTAAGGTTCAAATTGTCCCAAATGAGAATAATTGAGTTGAAGTCCATTAATAGATTTTGTAGTGGATGTATTTCATTCCTTATTTAAATTGTACTGTAATATGCCTTGGTCTTTATCAAAATTGGACAAACAAGATTACTTCCTTCCATGATCAACAATTGACTGAATGATCTCACCTTTGTTGGCTCAATTAACTCACTTGGGTCGAGGCCAGCAATGGCACCTATCCATGTTGTCTCCCTTTAGTGAATAGAACATACCATCTTGTAGATATGAACTATACAAATCAAACAAAGTTGATGTATTGAAATTCTGATGTTTGGATTAGCGGGAATAGTTCTGAGAAAGATTTGTGGATGAAATTTGTGATTATTAGAGAATGGTGATGAGAGGTTGCCATTTTTGAATGAAATGTTATCTCCTCAAGAACAACCATTCGTCGAAAATGAATCATAAAGTAGAGGTCTATAAGGTCAAATGGACTCTATCGAGCTCAAACTTTGTCGGACTATCCTGTACACGAGGAGTGTTTCATTCTATGTTGTGATTGATTGGAGCTTCTCTGGGTATTCAATTTTACTATTTATCGAGTCATCAAAATCATCATGATGAGAGTCATTTTGTCAGTAAATTTGTCTTTTGGAGTTCTTTTTTAACCCTTAAATAACATCTGAAAGAAAAATTGATGTTGATCAACTCCTTTTGGGTGTTTCAAGATTCATGACTTGCACCAAAAGTCATAATTGATCAAGCAGGAGTTTTTGCTACCCGACACTTATAGTCCTCAAAAAAATGGTATTATGAAAATTCCACTACTGGAGCTTGGCAGGAAGGGTTTAGATGATTTCTTCCGTTAGGCAGCAAAAGGGAAGGGTTTATGATGGTTTGGGAACACTTCTTGAAGTAGTGACATTGGATCAAATTCCAAGGTGCTTTTTTTGTAGATCTTGGAGAAAGTGCAGTGCCCCGGACTAGGAAAAATCTCCTTTCAATTCTATTGCATTAATTGTCTCTTAAACGTTAGTTCTATGTAAAATCTGATTGTGTTGATCAATTGGATAATATTGTTGCCTTGGATCTAAAGTCATTTTCTTGTGCTCACTAGAAGGTGCGGGGGGGTTTATCCTCTGCTTGGGGCTTGGGTACTTTGCACACATATTTTTTTTTAGTTAGTACAACGTCCCAGCATTGTGCACCCGAGCTTCTAGGCACTGTGTTCCTGAGCACCCTAATACTGATCAATAAAGCGCTTAGCACCACATCGTTTGAGCGCAGCAGCGCACAAAACTGACGCCACAGCGTTTCGAGGCGGACTTGACAATTTTTTTTCTCGTTTTTTTCTCAAGGGACGGTTGCGTTCTTAGGAGTTATTAACTTGACTTTCTCTTATATTATGAGCAGTTAGAATAGAAGAATTGTGTAAAAGAGAAGAAACACAATGAGAGACTGAGAGAGAAGAGAAATTTATTCTTATTTCTCTCCATTTGCATAGTAGATTTCTTTGTGTGATGTAGCTTGGTGGTTTTTTCTCTATTTTGGGTTTTTCCATGTTAAATCCTAGTGTCCTCATACTTTCCTCTAGAACTGGTTAATCTTAACTTCTTACTAATTCCCCTCTTTTATAGTAAAAGTACGTTGTCGGATGTAGTTCTTATCACCAAATGGAACAGTTGGTAATTTAGAGGTTTCAATTTTACTTCTTTTTGACATCACTCAATTGCATGTATCTTTTATTTTATGCACTAGTGACTATTTCGCCCTTATGAAGGCGTAGTGTTTGTTGTAGCCCAATGGGCATGTGAGTCTTTTATTTTCATGCTTTGAGACCTTTATAAAGAGGTCTCCTCTTATTGTATGAGCTAATGTTTGCTTAATAAAATTCAGAGTTTTTTTTTCTTTGTCTTCTTGCTTGAGAGAAAGAGAGGAGGTCTTGGAGAGACTCCACCCGCAATTCCCAACAGCCACCGTGGTGAGCTCTTGATTGTATCCAAAGTTCTATTTTGTCTTCTCCCTTTCCTCCTCAAACCGAGCCACCCAAGCCCCTCCTTACCGTCTACCTGCAGCTGCCCCATCAAAAAAATTCCCCAGGAATTCCACCTTCTTGTAGTTGTTCCGCTCATTTTCCCCTCCCTGGATCCCGCCAGCCGTGAGCCCAACCCTTTCCCCCCCCCTTGCGGCTGAACCACTCAGCGGCCAACCCAGCCCACCTCCCCACTCAGCCGCCCGAGCCCTCCCTCCTCTGGTAAATCCTGCCGAAATTCCTGTTTGGATTTGATCTCAGCCACCAATTCCTGATTAATGTTTTCCTAATTTGGCTCCTCAAATTAGTAATCAATTGATTGGGGATTAATTACCTAAAATCAAATCAAATTTTCCCTCCCTCTCTATTTGAAACTTCCCTAATCAATTAAAACCTGAAATCAAAACTTCAGATTTTAATTAAAACCATGGGGCCCACTAATTAAGCAAATCCTCTCTCTCTACCTCCTTGCTTGGCCGGCCCCCTCCTTCTAGTCTTTTCTCTCTCTACTTGCCACATAAGCAATCACTAATTCCCCCATTAATTCTCCCATAATACCCGCCCCCTCTTAATTTAAATTTTGGGAGTTTTCCATTGCCATTAACCTCTCCCTCCTACCCAAGAAAAAGCTGAAATTCAAGATCAGATTTTTGTGTTTTCTCTGGGTCTTCTCCTAGCTCACGGCTCATCCTCCACCCCTTGTTTCTTCCCGCCCGTCCTCAATGTTGAATGGCCGATCCGGAGCTTGAATGGGGATTAGTCTTCCACACCGACGGGAGCATCGATATCCTACGTTCTCCTTGCTTTGACATCAGATTTGAAGACGACGCCACAATAGAAGAGTACTTGGAGCGAGTCGTCTCAATTCTCGCAAGTATCTTCGACCGACAGTTTCGTGATCTCACTTGGACGATCATCGGACGACATCCACCATCACCTTCTCTGGCGACTACCTCTCCGGTAACGAAGTCTTTCGTCTCCTTTTCCATAGTGGTGCTCTCCATCTTCGTGTGTTTCTTGCTTCTCCGCTAAAGCCCAAGAGTGAATGAGTGAGAGGTTGCTCAAGGTGAAATTCTTCCTTATTAGTTGTGGGATTATTGTTATGAGCAATTAAGTAGAGCTTTTATTTTGGATTGTTAATGAATTGCTTGATTATCTCAAAGCATGTCTTCGCCTAAGCGAGTTAATTACTTAGAATAATTTAATCCTCTATTTTGTTGGTAATTAATTTGTATTGGCAAGCTTTAATTAATCTTTGTATTAATTTCTGCACGCAATTCCTACTAAGTTTCACATCACTTAGATTGCACAATCTTGTGTTTTCTCTCCCATCAACTATAGAGGAGCTTATAAATATCTCCAATTTATATATAAAAAGTTATGCAATAAAAATCAAAATTGTTTTTTATATCTATACTTTTCTTTTATATATATATCACTTAATCAATAATTAAATAGTTAGTATTTTTTCAATATCACGGTTCAACTCTTGGTTAAATTTCGATTGCACCTTTGAATATTTTTCTCATTCAATGTCCAGTTATAAAATATTAGAAATGACCTTTTTTTTATCAGATTTAAATAGGAATTTAACTCTTAATATGACACAATGAAGAAAAAGGATTTATGTAGCCTACCTCACATAGTGGGGTAAAAGTTTGATGTTGTTGTTGTAATATCCGATCCAATGTTCAGTAACTTAGTTTTTAGCAGTCTAATATTATCTAGGTACAATTAAATCATGTTTATATATATAGTTTGTTTTATAAAGCTCGGCATCTCAGTTCTAGAAGATATTTTAGCCTTTTTTTTAATTATGTTGGTGGATTGCAACTTTTTTTTTTTGGGACATTTAGGTCGATTAAGACAAATTCACACCCACATCGTATACAAAAAGACTCAAACCCAAGACATCTTAGTTGGTAGCCTAAATGTCAAAGAATGGAATTATTGACTGTCAAAGAATGGGAGCTCAGGTATTTAAACTACCCATAAAGCAGCTGATATCTTAAGGCTGTATGATAACCGTAACATTACTGATACTTTTTGGCTGTGTACAATCATTGATTGAATATGCGCTTGATCTTGTAAATACTTGTTTTCATATCATCTATTGCTTACAGCTAAAATTGCCATCATATTTATTGAGTTTTGGACTACAAAAAGGCCTGCAATAATGCCAATCTTTTGATAATATGTTTTATCTCTAGTTATTACTGCTGATCTTCTATTTCCTTGAATGTGGTCACCATTTCCCTGAGATTTTATTACCTTGCGATTTTCATAGCATTTAATAATATTGATTATTACAGGTACATGGATGTGGAGTGTTGAACTGAATAGAGGACTAACAATCTGCTGAACCTGATTGGAGTTTCATCGGATGTAATTTATTTAGATTCCTTTGGATCTCTCTTTTTAGTCATTATATGAGTTTGCATCATTATGAATACTGCCCGTTCATCTTGTCTTGCACTTTTTGGCCATCCAGACTATCAGATATATGCTGCCAATGAAACTATCAGTTAACCCAGCCTTTCTTCATATGATTTGGTGAGCCCTGGGCAGTTGCTTGTGTAATGAATTGGATTTGTTTTTCAGTTCTAACTCTTTATATTCGGCATGCTAGGCTTGCTTTTTGCAGGTGTTTCTGTTGTTCGTCTGATGAGCTCTCTGAAAGCTATTCTTAGGCGGACTCTTCATATCAGATTTTACTGGTGGCTTTTGATGGAAAATTGCTGGAATGCTTGATTTTGTGAACAAGTGTTGAAAAATTAGTGTGAATGTTTTGGTCCAAATCAGTTCAGAGTCATGCATTCTTTTGGAGCTTTTGGTTGCAGATTACTTAACGTCTAATTATGCGCAATCATCCACCAGGATCCTTGTGGTCAGTTTGTTATATTGGATGCTTAGTAACTCAAATCCTTTAGGTAAAGGAAATTAAATTCATTTTCTTTGCTTTCTTTCCAGTTTTTGTCAGTCAATGCGCATTACAAATATTCTCGATAATTAGCTGAATAGATTTCTCATTCCTTGGTATCGTTTGTTTGTTCAAAGCATTATACAGCAGTCCATGGAGGGGCGGAATCTAGGGAGGGAATTTCGGCTGATTTGGTGTGGCCCAACTAGGAATTAATTCATTATGTTAGGAGAGGCTCAATTAGGAAAGGATTTTATAATTGAATTTCAAATAGAAAAGGGAAATATATTAGGAAACGATTTCATAATTGAATTTCAAATAAAAGAGGGAAATATATTAGGAAGGGGGTGATTTAGGAGGGAAGGAGGAGAGCTTATTTAAGGCTAAGTTTAGGGTTTATTTGTTTTTTAATGCATATTTTTATTTGTGTTTGTTGTAACTTTTTTTTAGGGCTTTCTAGCGGCGGCTAGACTGTTTGGGAGAGTCTATCTACCTCTCGAATTGTAGATCATATGTATCTTACTTTCAAATTGAAGTTATAATTCAAAATCAACCATTATTGTTAGTATTTCTACAATTTTTCTATTATTCGTTCACTGTTTTTGTCTCCAAGGCGTATCAAATTGATATCAGAGTGGTGTCCTGGATCAAAATCTTCACTATTACAGAGGCATGATAGGGTGAGGAAGCTAAAAATGACAATTTTTTAAGGGGAATATGCTCAAGGATGAGTGTATCGGGTGAAGCATTACTTCGCTATTAATAGGCTTACTGAGGGGGAAAAGCTCATGGGGGCAGGGCTATATTTGGAGGGAAAAGCCTTAGCTTGGTTTCAGTGGAGGGAGGCAAGATACCCACTCCATTGATGGGGAGAATTTGAGGGATTGTTGAAAAGTTTTCGAGCCATCCGGGAAAGAGACCTACACGAGCAATAACATGGGATGCATTTACATGAATACCTTCACATCCTGGCACCAAGAATCCAAACCGTGTCTTTTCAGAGAGAAGTGCCAAAGGCAAAGAGTGTCGGAATTCGTGCGAAAAGCCATTTCAAGTGCCTTATCGAGGCGAAGGTATAGGACAGGAGGGCAAAAGGTTATGTTATGTTATATATGCGACAAGAAATTTACACCATGACATTTATGCAAAAAGCATACTTTAGGTTCTCTTGGTGTGTGATGAGGTGGGGGACGAGGCTGAGGCTGAGAGGGAAGAAGAATAGGAAGAAGAGCATGTACACTTAGAGGTGGTTGAAGTTTCATTGAACTTGGCAGTAGGATTCAACCCGAATCACAGTATGAAGGTAAAAGGATAAATAGGAGGAGAGGCAGTGGTGATCCTAATGGATAGTGGGACTACTCATAATTTCATATCAAATCAGGCGGTAGACAAACTTGGGCTAAAACTGGTAGACACAGGAGGTTTTGGAGTGATGATGGATACATGAAAAGTGGAAAAGAGTGGAGGGATATGTTAGGGTTTGGTGGTAGAGTTGCAGGGGATTCACATCAGAGAGGATTTTCTTCCTTTGAAGTTGGGGAATACTGATTTGATTCTGGAAATGAAGTTGCTACAAACCTTAGGGGGAGACCAAGGTAAACTGGAAAACATTAGTTATGAAGTTTCAGGTAGAGGGCAGAAGGTGGTAATTAAGGGAAACCTCAACCATGGTTTAAAATTGCGCAATAAGAGGCGCGCCTCAGCGCAATTTCAGACTTTTAAGCCTAAAAGCCTACACAATGAGAGCTGACATTGAGGCTTACGCCTCATGTTCATTGAGGCGCGCCTCACCTCATGTTTTAGAGGCATCCGCCTCTTAAAATTTAAAAAAGCCCTATCTTAATAAGATTTCACAATTAGTCTGTCTGCTCGGTACCGCTTGGTATCTCTCGGTATCTCGGTACATGCTCGGTACTGCTCGGTACCACTCGGTACAACAATGCTTGATACCACTAGGTACATGCTCGGTACCACTCGGTATCTTTCTATACAAATGACTACGAGATTTAAAAATAAGCAAAACTTCAAAATTACTCTTACAAGGGCGCTGCCCCTTGACCCCACGACCTGACTGGGTAGGTCAAACCCTGCCAGGGGGCAAACCCCCCTTGGACCCCTGGTTGTCCAACATATTGTTGTATTCATTGCTATTTATTTTTGAAATTATATGTTAATGAAAAAATTACTGTGATTGGGGAAAGATAGAATTTGAGTTAAACTATATTTCATATTGTCTTATTATTGGAATATTTTGATTTCACTTCATAACTTGTGCCTTTTTATATTTTATATTTTTTGCTCATTAGTATATAAAAAAATTATCATTTTATGTTTACGCAATCTTTTGATTTTGAGGCTTACGACTCAAAATGCCTTGAGGCTTACGCCTCACCTCACGAACAAAAAACATCTCAATACCCGATTACACAATTTTAAACATTGACCCCAGCTTATCTAAAGTAATGATTTCTTTGAAATCCCTGGTTCATCCCCTACAAGGAGGTGGATTCTTGGTGGAGCTTCATAGTCTGGAGGGAGGAGAGATAGAAGATGTAACGGACATTCCAGATATGGTCCAGCCACTGCTTCAACAATTCAGGGAGGTATTTCAACTTCCCTAGGGATTGTCATTCCGTCGGGAGCACGAGCATTCTATCGTCTAAAGGAGTCTTTCCCATTAGTGTCCAGCCATATCGTCACCCTTAGGTTCGGAAGGATGAGATTAAGAGATTGATTAGAGAGATGCTTGAAGTTGGAATTATCAAGCCTAGTGTAAGCGCTTTCTCTAGTCCTGTGTTATTGGTGAAGAAGAAGGATGGAAGTTAGAGGTTCTGTGTAGACTACAGTGCCCTGAATAAGGAAACTGTACCTGACAAGTTTTTCATACCAGTCATTGATAAATTATTAGATGAGTTGCACAGATTTGTGATATTCTCCAAGATCGACTTGAAATCCGGATATCACCAGATCAGAATGCGACTAGGTGACACCCACAAGATAGCTTTTCGGACACACGAGGGACATTATAAGTTCTTGGTGATGCCTTTTGGCCTCACCAATGCACCGGACACCTTCTAGTCTCTAATGAATAAGGTATTCCACCCCTACCTGCGAAGGTCTGTGCTGGTATTTTTTGATGATATATTGGTATATAGCATGTCTGAAGGGGAGTACTTGGAGCATTTGGGAGTTGTGCTATCTACCTTAAGAGAGCACTCATTATTTTCCAATTAGAAGAAGTGTTTTTTTCGCCCAGGAGTATTTAAGATATGTGGTATCTTAGGAGAGAGTGACAACTGACCAAAGTAAGATTGAGGCTATGCTCAGGTGGCACATACCCAAGATTTTAAAGGAGCTGAGAGGATTCTTAGGACTCACAAGGTACTATCGAAAATTTGTGAAAGGCTATGGTTCTATAGTAGGGTTGTTGACTAAACAACTCAAGAAAGACAACTTCAAATGGGGAGAGTCTGCCACAGGCTTTTGAGGAGTTGAATAAGGCTATGATTAGTGTACCAGTGTTAGCTCTTTCAGATTTCAGCCAGTCTTTTTTAGATGAGACATATTGTGAGAGCTCGTTCCTTTTGACTGTTTATTTGTTGAAATGTGAATTATAGTAGTTGTTGTATTTCTTTTCTGTAATGCAATTATCTCTGGATGACTGTATTGATCTGAACGAGAAAAAGAAAGAAAAGAATGAGAAAAATATATATATATGAAAGAATGTTAGATGAATCCTTTCACTATTGATATCTGGGACGCTACAATTGGTATCAAAGCGAGTGTAGTGAAAGGATTTGCTTATATTCAGAGTGATAGTGATGATTGCATTATTTGATTTGTTTTGTTTTACGTGCTTGATTTCCACGATTTTATTTGATTCGAATGATTTGTATTGACCAGGCCAATGGATCCCAAAGGAAAGACAGTTGAGTCTGCTACTGACTTCCCGCTCACATCTGAAAATATGAATAAGTTTGCTGACATGGTCGCTCAAATGGTGAGCGACAAGTTAGCAAAACGCTCTGGCCGTGGCAAGAAAAGTGGGGAAGGTAGCAGAGCAAGGATTAATGTTTGTGCATGTTGTGGGAAAAGACATTCGGGACAATGTTATCGGAGAACAGGGCAATGCTTCCGATGTGGTGCATATGGACATAGAATGACGGAATGCCCAATTTCTGGACTTAGGCAAGGACCTGTTCCGAATGTTCAGACTGAAAACATACAAGCAATGGTGGAAGATGTTTCTTCAGTGCCTGAAGATGTGACTGGTACGAGTTTAGTTTATTGTATGTTTCGATGTGATTTGTACGATTTTCCGATTGATTGGATTTGTTTTGTTTCGTTTTGCTCCGGACACTTAAGGGAAATGTCGGGACGACATTTTTCTAAGGTGGGGAGATTGTGAGAGCTCGTTCCTTTTGACTGTTTATATGTTGAAATGTGAATTATAGTAGTTGTTGTATTTCTTTTCTGTAATGCAATTATCTCTGGATGGCTGTATTGATCTGAACGAGAAAAAGAAAGAAAAGAATGAGAAAAAAATATATATATGGAAGAATGTCAGATGAATCCTTTCACTATTGATATATGGGACGCTACACATATGCCTCGGGTTTTGGATTAAGAGCGGTACTCATGCAGAACCAGAGACTAGTGGCTTATTTTAGCCAAGTGTTGACGGCCAGGGCAAAGGCTCAAGTTAGTTTATGAGAGGGAGCTGATGATAATCATGTTGGCCATGATTAGTGTACCAGTGTTAGCTCTTTCAGATTTCAGCCAGTCTTTTTTAGATGAGACATATGCCTCAGGTTTTGGATTAGGAGCGGTACTCATGCAGAACCAGAGACTAGTGGCCTATTTTAGCCAAGTGTTGACGGCCAGGGCAAAGGCTCAAGTTAGTTTATGAGAGGGAGCTGATGACAATCATGTTGGCCATTTAGAAATGACGGCCTTATTTATTGGGAAGATATTTCATCGTCAGAACTGATTAGAAGAGTTTCAAGTACTTATTGAAGCAGAGAATGGTCACCATGGAGCATCAACAATGGCTTTCCAAGCTATTAGGTTATGACTTCGAGATTCAGCATCGACCTAGAGTTGAAAACAATGCAGCACATGGTTTATCCAGGTGCATGGGTGAACCTCGGATGATGCCATTTATTGTGCCCTTCTTAGTTGACTGGGAAGCACTGCGGAGAGAAAGCGAACATAGTGAATGGTTGAGAAAAATTAGTGAGTAGCTAGCAGGAAATAAGAACAACCATCTCGGATATTTAGTGGTGGGATAGAAGTTGCTTTATTATGGGTGATTTGTGCTTCCAAAGATCTCTTCTTACATTCCTTGATTGCTTTAGGAGTTTCATGGGATAGCCATTGGGGGACATTCGGGGGTCAAAAAAACATCATCGACTCTCTGTAGAGCTGTATTGGGAGGGTATTCAAAAGGATGTCAAGAAGATGGTGTCTTGATGTGATATATACTAGAGGCACAAATATTTAGTAATGTCTTCAGAAGGGCTCCTACAGTCATTAGCTCTGTCAGAAAAGGTGTGGGAGAAAGTGAACATGGACTTCATTGAAGGGCTGCCAAAATCAGAATGATATACTACGATACTAGTGGTAGTGGATGATTGAGTAAGTATACCCATTTCATTCCCTTTCATCAACCCTATACAGTAGTATCAACAACAACGACTTTCATGAGGGAGGTGGTGAGACTATATGGGGTCCCATAATCGATTGCATTGGATCGAGACAAGATCTTCTTGATCCAATTCTGGAGAGAATTGTTCAAAATGCAAGGTATTGTTTTGAAAATGAGCACTGCTTATCATCCTCGGACGGATGGACAAACAAAGGAGGTCAATCTTAGTGTGGAGACCTATTTGCGATGTTTTATATAAGATACACCGAAGTTATGGGCAAAATGGTTGGTTTGGGCAAAGTATTTGTATAACACTTCCTATCAATCAGCAACTCAGACTATACCGTTTAAATTGTTAAATGGAAGAGATCTGCCTCACTTGATATATTATGGACAAGGCAACACACCAGTGGCTTCGATAGAATAGTACTTGGAGGATAGAGACATGATCTTGGGGGAATTGAAGAGGCATTTGTTGAGAGCTCAATAAATTATGAAGAGGATAGGGTGTATTTGAAGTTCCATCACTATAGCCAGAAAACTATGTCTCAAAGACGGACTGATAAGTTATCACCGAAAGACCGAATGATAAGTTACAACACGATATTTTGGTCCTAATGAGATAGTGGAGCACATCGGGGCCGTGGCATAGCGCCTACAATTACCACCATCTTCAGCCATCCACCCGGTGTTTCATGTGTCCCAATTGCAACGAGTGATAGGAGAGCACATTCCATCTTCTACGCTTCCCCCAACCTTGCTGGACGACACGAAGGTGTTGTTGGAACTATTAGAGGTTAAAGAGTGTGACGGGGAGCAAGAAGTAAAGAGGTGTTGATCAAGTGGAAGGATCTACCGCAGCACGAGACCATGTGGGAGTCTTACCAGATTATTCAACTGCAGTTCTCTTCATTCCACCTTGAGGACAATGTGGTATTTTTGGACGGGTGTATTAATACAACAACCCAGGATGGAGGGGCGGAATCTTGGGAGGCGATTTTAGCTGATTTGGTGGTGCCCATTAAGGAATTAATTCATTATGTTAGGAGAATCAATTATGAAAGAATTTTCTAATTGAATTTCAAATAAAAGAGGGAAAATATATTAGGGAAGGGGAGTGATTTAGGCTTATTAATATAAATATGTATTAGTGTTCCTCAGTATAATACTATTTGGTTGTGCTTTTTATATATCTCTTATTTTGTGTTCCAACTTCTTGATTATTTTTTAATTACATAGCTTTTAGCCTATGAAAAAGGCTTGTGTGGGGTTTTGTTTTCAGCCCTAAAAAAAGGACTAGTTTTTCTCTCTAACAGAGAGATCTATGAATTGGCTTTTATTTGCTCTCTTCAATTTGTGCAGTTTTATTAAAAATATTTTATCACCTAATTTCTATCAGGCGACCAAGTGATGATGTAGATTTAACACTTTTTTAAGGAACTATCATCATTTACAGAAACTGTAACACGCTTTCCTCATTTTGAGGAAAAAATATTTTGTGCGGAAGCGGAACCTGTCCGGATGCTAAAGCTCGAGGCTCAGTATGACTGACGTGATTCATTCTGATTGGTATTCGGATATAGAGCTGCCTTCGACGTTTACACAGAATAATCTGTCTTTTTGAGGGTGTACTGTGGTGAAGGTTTATCCGCAAATCCTTGTTGTTTTTCAAATGTTCATATTAAAATTAGTTGGCGAATCACATGTTTATTTATTTGAAATATTGATATTGAGATTTAGGAGACTTTGTTGAATGAGTATAGAGCTCCTATGAAAGTGGTTGATTGAGGGAAAAGTTGTGCCTGAGGGGCTATTTGATTTGCTGAAAAAAAGAATGCGGAGTATTTTACATGCAGGAGATTTTGAAATTTGGTTGTTTGATCTCATGACTAAGGAATATAGTGTAAAATTTTAGTGAATTTTTTTTTTCACTCGTTTTATTTTTGATGTATTGTAAGCTTATCTAATTTTGATCATTTTCTTCACTGCAAGTTGATACATTGTTGCTGCCTGTTGGTTGTTGCTGGCCACTGTCATTGCAACTATCGGTCTCTTGTTGCCACCACTATCAATTGTCACTGCCAATCAACCATTGCTGACCACCTCACCGGCAACTATCATCATTTGACTTTGCATTCCATTCATTTTTTTCAAGTCAAATAAATAATAGAATTTCAACCGAAAACTTAAGATTAACTGTGGACTCTCTTCATGAGGTAACTCATATATATGACTATCTCATCTAATATGATGGATCAATCGAAATTTTTATATTATAAATGGCTGCTACATGATGAAGAGTTACTTTAAACATATATTTATTCTCAAAATGTTTGAGATGAGGCAACTGCCTAATTTTGTCTTATAAAGAAAACAAGTTATATAAATTTAATTGTGGCTCGATTGAAACGAGTATACGCTTGAATGGGTTGGAGTAGCTCCATTGGCAAATAAGATTATAGAGAGTGGCCTTGGATGATTTGGTCATATAAAATGTCAGTTTTTTTTGGACCCGGTTAGCAGAGTAAATGTATTAAATATTGTCTATGTTATGAAACGTAGAGGTTGACTTAAAAAGGCTTGGTTAGAAAGTATTTAGAAATGATCTTTTTTTATTAGATTTAAATGTGAATTGGACTTTTAAAAGGATAAAACGGAGAAAAATGATTCATGTAATTGACCTCATATGATGAGATAAAGATTTGATGTTGTTGTTGTAGGCTATTTTACCTCTTTTTACATCATTTAAAATAGCTTTAGGGGGGGAAAAAGCCAATCTTCTAGAATGTGAAACCAAATCCCTAGGCCCAAATGATCATTTCGGCTCACTAATTGGTTTTTGGCCTTAATGATAGGTTTTAATTAAACCTAACCCAATAGCTAATGGACTCTCCTTCTGATATTTAAATATTGTTCGTGTCAATTGGGCTTTAATGCTGATCATCAGAGATCCTGATTAGGCTAATTTTAGGAACTTGAACTCTACTTATGCTCTGGGCTCGAAAGAAATGGTCTGATTGAGCCTCTATAAGAAATTTAGAGGGTCTTAACTGACTTGAAAATTATGACTGACCCTAATTTTTGGGTAAACTCGTTGTTGTGACTTCCATTTGATCCAAATTATGTTCATAAATCACTTCAATTTATGTATTTGTGAGCTCCAAGTTCTTCTTTCTTCCCTTTCAAGGCATTATATGATTATTTTTATTGTCTCAAACCAATCCTGATACAATAAATTTCAAAAATTTTATAAGATATTGATAAAAAAATGAATATTTTATATATCACAAAGCCACATTTATAAAAATATCATATTGTTCTGCACACATTTTGTTAATTTTTTAATTCCAGTCCACATTCCATAGAAGAGATAATGATAAAGAAAGTACAGTCAAAAAGCAAACCTCCATGATTCATGCCTTCCATGCTCCCTTACTGTGCAGTAAGCTCAATTGAATAGTTAAAAGGGCAATAAAGAAAGGATTTGGTCACCTAATTGAATAGATAGTGTTCACACTGCCATTGATGAACTCCAACATCACCATGTGGTAACAACGTTTACTATATTATATTATAGAAGACCATATTATATAGCTTGTGGCAGACCTTTATGTCCTTCACACATCAAACAAAGATAAAAGAACAAACCCTTAGTCTTCATCTCAGACAAAGGAAAGTCCCCATGATCTTAAAGAAGATGCCTCTTCTTTCCTTAGTTAGAACTGTCAAAAATTTAAAAAAAAAAAAAATGTTGCTTGTGTTCAATTGTGTTATTTCAATAGTACTTAGTTTGAATTTGATTAATTTTTGCAAGTTTATTTATTTAATGTGTCAAATATGAATCATATATTGTTTGATTTTGTTCGATTTGTTTGATATCTTGATTATGTACTATATATACACATTGTATATACTCGTATATTTGTTATGGACTTCACATATTTGTTGAGCTTGTTGAGGAGGTAATTAGGTCACATTAAACGGAGGCATTCCGAGGACCCGGTTAGGAAAATAGAAGTATTAGATTTGACTTATAATAATAAAGGTAGAGGTATAACTAAAAAGACTTTGTTAGAAAATATTAGAAATGATATTTCTTTATTAGATTTAAATGAGAATTTGACTTTTAACATAACACAATGACGAAAAAGTATTCACGTAGTGGGATAATAGCTTGATGTTGTATTGTACGTACTCATATATTTACATATAACAATGTGTATTATTTGTAATTTATCATTTGTAAGTGGACTTTTTGTTCAAAATAGCTCCTATTCCGCTTGACGTGTCGACGAATTGCTCGTTTGCTTAACGAGCTGGACTGAATAATATTTGAGCTAGCTGAAGCCAAGCTTTTATGGAATAGTTAATGGCATCTTTATCAGAGCTTGTTAGTGCAATAAAGCATGATTTCTGCACTTTTAGTCAAAAAATTTGTTATAGTGTTCCTCTTTCAGTCCACAATGAAAAGGAAAAGACAATATAAGCTGTCAAACTCTTTCTCTTGCATGCATATAAGAAAGAGAGAAAGTAGTAATGCTTTTGCATATTTAATTAGGATATTTGAAGTATTCAAAAGGAATCAGAGGACTGTGCGCATGGATTGGTATTAGAAGTTGAATGATTGATTTAGATGTTTGTATGGCTTCTATTTTAGTAATAGAACTTTTGCTACATTTTCTTTGAAAGCATGCATTGAAGCTTCTGCTTTTCCTCTTGAATCAAATAATTTAAGCTATATGAGCTACAGATTGAATAAACAAACTTATCAAGCTAGATGATATGTATGGGATCCAGCAGATTATAAAAATGAATGGATATGCATGCCCTGAACATATTTGACCTTCTTGGCCTCTTTTTTTACTTGGTTTGCTGAAGTTTTAAGTCTCTGCAGGTTTCAACATGATAAAAATGAAGATCTTGATTAGTTTTTTTTTTTTGCTTTAATTCCATGCTAATTATGTCTTCGAACCTGATAAATTTTAGTTTTATTTCAGACAATTTTCTTACTACTTTTTGAAGCAGCTTTTTAGAATAAAAATTTTTGCACTAAAAACTGTTTTAAAAAGTAGTAAAAATGTTATCCCAAATAAAATTTAAATTATTACTTATGATATCAATAATAGGATCATTGAACTTTTTGTGGGTTTAATGAAAATTATTTCAGAACTTTGATGTTGATCAGGCTGTCTTACAGAGCTTTTTAGTATAAAAATTAAAATTTTGATATTAGAAAGCTGCTTTAAGAAACAGTAAGAAAGTTGCCCCAAACAAAGCCTTAGAGTTTGTTTGTTTGGAATAATTTTTTCATTGCTTTGTTTAGTATAAAGCCTTAGTTTTATTTGATAAATGCTTTCTCAATGTTTTTAAGAAATTTTTGTGGTGTATGGTGTTTTTTAATATCATAATTAGAAGTGCATGGTAGCTTCAAGAAAACAACAAAAAGCGCAACGTGCAAACATTATTGAATTTTATAATATTTTCTCAATTTATTAATATATTATGTTATAAGCCATGTAGATTTCATTATAGCTTGATTATGAAGAATAGTAGAATCAATTCATTGGATAAAACATAAAGATGGACCCTCTATTTATTAAAGTAAATCTTTGATAGCAAAAAAATTACAATAAGATACTCAAGTCTTATTTAATAAAATAAAATTTGACTAAATATTCATAGTCAGAGCATGTTTTCTCTGTAGGATAAAAACTATCATTTTTTATATTTTGAAACATTTCAAATAAAAATAGCTCATCTTACACTGATGATTTTTTTTGGGAAATTTTCTTACACTGATGTAAGAAGAAATATTTTCAAGATCCATGGTTAGATAGAAACAAAGCATGCACACACATCAACAACACCAATAGAAAAAATTTTTGAATGAAAATTTTTTATTAAAAAGTACATAACAAGAAAGTTATCTTAAATGAAGCTTTAGATTTTGCTTGGGACAGCTTTCTTTCTGCTTCTTAAAGCAGTTTTTTATATTAAAAAATTATTTTAAAAAGCAATAAGAAATTAGCTGTCCTTAACGAAGTCTTAGATGGATTTTATTGACCAACAAGGGCTAGCTAGAATGCTTCTAGACATGGTCTATTTATCATGGCAGTCAGCCAGTCATTTTTAGATAAGTAGGATCTTTCTGGTGGCTTTTGTAAGCGGCCCGAAGCTTTCATAGTTGTCATCTTGTCTATCAATTTGATTTTACAAACAGAAGTAGGGAAGAATACATAGGGAATACATGTTGAGTTTTAAGTAAATGGCTAATTTATGGGAAGCCTTTCATCAATCTCACTTAGGTTTTCTAAGTTTTGGCAAGCTTGGATGACTAATTTTGGCGAGTTTGAGCTAGTTTTTCTAATTGGTCATAGGATTGGGAAGCTTTGGTTGTTAAGCTTTTGATCTTTGGAACAAATTCATTATGTTTATGGTAAATTTTAAGTGGCGAACAGGGGCAGAACCAGTCTTAATTTTCAGGTGGGGGAAAACTTATAAGTAACTGTTAGTGTTGTCTCGAATTTGGCTCGATCATTCACTACAAGAAAATGGGTCACCAAAAAGGAAACTTGATATTTGCTACCAAAAAGAAAAATTGGCTTCAAAATTTGTCACATAAAGTGTAGACAATTTTTTTTCATATATATAATGTCATTTTAGTGAGCAATGATTATATATATATAATGTTATTTTAATGACCAATGATTCTTTGTACTTGATTACATAATATATTTTAAAAATATAATCAACATTTTATATATTGTCAATTTATGTTGAAGTATAGATGATTTGTTTGGAAATCAATCAGATTATTCCAACAAATACTGTTCATGAAATCATTTTCCCAGCAAGCCATCGATCGACCTCCCAAAATGAATGTGTTTTGCACCAATTGTGGCTTGCCTACAACTGGGTCAGGAGGTACAGGCCTCTCTTAATATAGTAGAATTTTTCTAATTGTATTAGAAGACTTGAAGGATTATATTACGTAATATTTAATGTATGAAAGAAATAGAACATAATTTTTTTATGTAATGGACAAATTATTAGATATTAGTAAGTTAGTGCATGCGTTCATATTCAAGGAAAGATTGAATGAAAATAAACAGAGAACAAATTATGATAGGACTAAAATCTCTTTATTCTCTATCAACGATTAGTATATATTATTTTAAAATATTAAAAAGAAAAAAATATATATTAGTTAAATTGAGAGATTATTACATGCGGATGTTGAACGTGTTCGGAGGACAATCAGGAGCCTTCAAGTCCAAAAATTATTAGGTGCGGAGTGCGCTCCGTCCGCACAAGTACTGGGTATCTAGCGATACCCAGCGGCACCGAGTGCGGGTACCGCAAGGTATCCAATGCTTGTGCGGATGGTTCTCCCTGTCCACACTCCGCACCTAATAATCTCTCCTTCAAGTCACACAATGCACTGAGCATTAAGTGGTGTGGCTGCTCCTGATTGACGTCTGGACGTATTGGACGTCTGCACGTAATAATTTTTTAGACTTTAGAGTAATTCATCCAATATATATATAATTAAAATGCATTAGTAGTACAAAGTATTTGAGAAAATAGTTAAAATTTTATGTTTTTGATGTAAACCATCTTATATTTTTATAAACTATATTGTTATTTTAAATAAATACCATATGCTTCTCTCATTTTTTTTAATTAAAAAGCTTTTGAATATTACTTTTCCCCTCTTGATGCCTATCCTTTCAGTCTCTTAGATGATAACAAAAAGGTCTAAGGACCCCATCAACTTCAGAGTATTAGAAGGAGCTCATAAGGAACCTAAATCAATTTGAATTAGTGCCCAACATTACTAAAAAAATAAGCTTTCATAACACTTTTTATGACCAAAGCTTAAAACCAATATAGCGATATTCATGTGTAAATAAAGCTACTCCTAATGCTACAAATGCTCAATTACTCCAAAAAATTAATATATATAAGAGTGAAGATTTATGAACTTTAGGCTTCGCTTAGAATGGCTTTCTTGCTATCTCTTAGAGCAGAATTTTAGTACAAAAATTTTAATTTTTATATGAAAAAACTGTTTTAAGAAACAATAAGAAAGTCGTCCTAAACAAAACTTTACTCTAATCAATAGTCGTGACACATTAGATGATGATGTTGAAAAGGATGATAAGCTATTTGGTAAATAGTAAGTGAATGTCTATCAATGGCAAAAATATTTTTTTCTTTGTAAAAGCAATAAAGGAGGAGGTTTCAGTGTTCTGCTCTTAAATGTATACTCAACTAGCTTAAACGTAATAAGCTCATTCAATGCCACCTCCCATCCATCAATCTTTTCAGATTAAAACGTTCATAAGATCGACAATACTTAGAAGCAAAGAAATAGATAATACATTTACTCCTCTGATACTGATATCATGATTGATACACATTCTAACAGCTAGCTGGAAAAGTAAAAATCCAAATCAAAGGGTCTCAAAAGTCTAATGACAATATAGAATCATGTCAGTACAGTAAAGAAAAGAACACCCTACAAAGAAAAAGAACTTGGGATCTCTATCCCTCTCTCTAGAATGTTAGTTCACATCAGTACTCTCTCTCTTTCTCCATTCCCTTTGTCTTTTTCTTTCTGCTTCTAATCATTCTATCCCAAATATAGGACTTTGAAAGACAGAAACATTTGGCTTTGCAGTCTGGTAATAATAGTACGAATTAGAATTTGCAGCAAAGTTCGTGCCTTCAAAACTCCCTCCAAATCCAACGCCATTAATAGCAGAATTCCTCCATACCAAGTTATTACCATTATCAGTACTCTCCATTACCACTCCATCAGAAAAATCCATATTAATCCCCGAAGCGTACAGCCCCACAGTACTCCCTGAGACTGCAGCTTGTTGTTGCAGATCTTGATTGTATGGGTTGTGGAAAGCAACAAGTGACCAGTAATCGTTATGATCATCGCGACCAGCCAGTTGTTGCTCTTCGACCGCCATGACCGTATCAGAGGAAGAATTAGAGGTGGCATCGAAGGCTTTGAAGGCTCGAGTGGCCATGCTGCCGATGGGGAGATCGCTGTTGGCTATGGTGCTTATGTTGTAGCGGCTCATGTCGAAGTAAATACAGTAATTTCTATATGAGTACGTGCATTGAGAATAGTGCTTTCATTTATATATTATTAACTTCATATGATCATATGGATATTAATATTGTTATAGTACTTACTAAATGTGCCAAGATAAAGGTCCTTGTTGCCGGCTACTCTTCCAATCCTTGCCTGCCACCGGCCATGCTGGTGATGCCTTATGAAAAATCCCAAATCAGCTTGAACAATCAAACCCTAACCCTAATATTCTATATATATTTTACAATATACCTTGTTACTCCTCTATAGATAGAAGCACCTCTTGAGAAGCCGCTACTCTTCCTTCACACAAAGAAAGAAAACAATTATAAACATAAAAAACATCATTATAGATAAAATTTTAGGTTTAGATTCCATTTGGAACCGCTTTTTTTATAAAAAAATTTATTTTAAATAGTAAGTCTTAATTTGAGACTGGCATTTGACTACTATTTTTTTCTTATTTCGACAAATTATTATACGAGAAAGATGTTGTAGAAAGCAATAGCTTTAGGTTTCGTTTGGGACGGCTTTCATACTGTTTCTTAAAATAATTTTTAAAGCTGTTTTAAGAAACAATAAGAAGGTCATCTCAAACGAAACCTTAATGAAAATGTTACTCTTTAATATGCATTAATATTAAGATGCAATTAATTAATATTTTTTTAAATAAATATTCTAATTTTGTAGTTTTTTTTTTTTTTTGGGCAAGAAGAAATGCATGCATTGCATGAGCATCAATCACGTGGGGTTAGGCGCCACCTTCGTAGAGAAGCAACGAATTCCTGTCGAGTCATGCTCTTCATATCCTCCAGTTCCTTCTCGTAGTCAGAAACCTGTACACGAATACGAATGGTATAAATACTTCGTAGATACATAACACTATGGTATTTACGAATTTGCCATTGGGTTGATTAGGAGCACCGGAGGTGAGAGTACCCACAGGAAAATTGGTCGTGGTAGTGGGTCCCCAGTACTTGAGAGCTGCCAGGTCATAAGCCCGCCCGGCCTTCTCCTCCTTATCATATCCACCTAATTTCAAAAATATTTCAGCTTTTAATTCGATCTCCACGCTCCGATAAGCATCAGACGGTGCAGAATCACAAACAGATTTAGTTATAGCAGCTCACCTAAATAAACTGTTTAGTGCCACGCGACATTCAGATTTCAGAACAAAAAAAAGGAGCGCATGTTAGCAAAGAGCAAGAAATGAAATCTAAAAAGCGCGGCGGCGCGGTGTAGACGCGGCAGCGGCGGCGGGTACCTTGTCTTCCCTTCCGGCTTTGGCCTTCCCGGCGGCAGCTATTGTCCCATAGGTGCGCTTCGTACCTCCCCGTCCACCGGTGCCTTAAAATTCCCAAAATAGCCCTATCAGAAATTAATTAATCTATAGTAATAATCACATTTTATTAATAGATAAAGTTTAATATTTATTAAATTATATTTTTTTCACATTTATTTAAAATATAATTAATAATGTAATATTTAATCTGTTTCACAAAATAATTATTGAGCAGAAGAGTAATAAGATAAACATATTTTATAACAGATATTTTTCTAAAACTATAAATTAATCAATAAAATAAAAAATAATGGAAAATCATGGCAATTTATTAAGCTTATGCTTATCAAATCGTGTCATCATATCCTGAACAAGTTTTTGTTTAAGAGTTTGGCCAAACTTTCACGTGAAATTACATCTGGCCCTTCTTTAATCTTCATAGGATAAAAGAGTAATTATGTAGGTAAAATGGCTTATTTTTTATATTATTTAATAAACCTGGTGACGCCGCGGTAAATGGAAGTCCGGTGGCCGAAGGTATCGACGGCCTTCCTCGTATCCGATAAAGCTGCCGAAATTTCCAGTATCTGCTGCTCCGGCAACTCCTCCGCCACCGATCCGCAAGGAAATCCGGAGGCCACCGACTTCAAGTCCGAGTCAAAGATGGCGCCTTTGTTATTTACCTCTGCTTCCTCCCTTCCGCCGCCGCCGAGGAAGTCCTCAAGCTTAGGCTCAAGGCATCCGCCATCCTCCTCCACTGCTCCTGCTGCAACAAACCCATGATGAAGTTAGAGAGAAAGAGAGAGAGAGAGAGAGAGACAGAGAAGGAGATGGAGAGGGAGAGAAAGAGAGAGACCGGGAGCGAATGAAAAGGCTTCGAAGAGGTTGCCGGGGTGGGGGGAAAGCGAGAAGGCGAGCCAGTTCTGAGAGGAGTACTCCATATCCATGGAAGTTGGGGTATTCTCGTAATTAACAGCTATCGGGAGTTGGTTCTCGGGGTGTGGAAGAAGAAGAGGAGTTGAGGTTCAGACCTCGTAGTCGTAGATATAGTGAACTGAAGGAAGAAAGCCGAGGATATAAGGGCGACCGAACGAGAAAGAATCCCATGTATTTATGGTAAGTTTAGCGAATAACTAACGGTGTTTCTAATCGTTGGATTTGCGTTGAAAATATCTAATCATCAACGAGTTTAACAATCATGCTGCTTGCACGACTTTTGATGCAAAATAAAGGGTACTAAGACATTCGATAAGCATGTGGAAAGGGGGAGAAATTATTCACTGCAGAAAAAAGTGACGGCGTATTCTGGTTGGTTTCTGAACGATGTCTGGTATCCCCATAGAATAATTTATCGGAAATAAAAGAGGAGGATTTTTCTTTATTTGTTTTTTGAATGATATGATAAATCATAAAATATGATAAGTTCATTGTAAAATATGGGCTCTAAATTCTTTCAAAAATGAAGTAATTTCAAAAAATATATATTTTTCTTAAAAATAAACACAACACAAAAAAAGTAATTTGTGGGTCAATAAAAAGATTTTCTAAATAAATCTGTGATCAAATAAAAACTTTTATCCAATAACTAAAAAATATTTTTCAATCAACTTTAAATAAAAATATTTGGATCTAATATAAATATATTTAAAAATTTTACCATAATATTTCAATGAAAATTTAATCAGAATATGCCTCATAAAATATTAAATTATTTTCAATCAATATTGTCGATGTGTACTCAAAATTTATACTTAAATTAATTTCTAAACTCTAATAAAATTTAAAAAATTATGCTCATCAAAATTTGATCATAATATTCTCATTACTTTTTTTATTAATTAAACTCTCCTAAAATTAATTACTTCACATATAAAAATAGAATCAAAGGTTATTTTTTATTTTAAGAAATATAAAAATATTTCTCAATATATATATATATATATATAAATAAAACTCTTAAAAAAATATAAAGCGTAGGGCAGATGGCTGCTTTTCACGGGGACCCTAGGAAAGCATGCTGAGATACCGCTTCACGTGTTTCTCCGGAACAGTTTAATCAGTATAGAGCTTCGCTACAAATACATCCACGTGCTAGGCTTTCGCAAGTGCATACGTTAATCCTGAGTCAGCCGCGGAGCAGCAAATTGTTTTGGCGCTGTATTGAATCCGGGAAGCAGGAGTGAAGGAAAGGGAACATGGGGACGTGGGACCGACACATACCGTTTTGCCGCGTAAGCGGCCCGAACGTTAGAGGACACGTGGCGTCTTTTTCGTCCTTTTTCGTGAGATTCTTGCTTTTTACAGCGAGGTAGTTTAGTAAAAATAGCCTTCTGTCTTATTGTCCGTCTGATGAAGATCAGAGGGCTAACAGTCTACTTAAGAGAGCAGACGTTAGTGGATCCCACGGCCGACAGCTTCTGATCAACATCACATGGCGAGGGAGGAAATTAGAAATTTCACAGCAAATTAATATATGAAAACAATTTTAAAAAATTATAATTTAGGTTATGTATATTGACTTCATATTAATTTTTTTAAAAGGGGCTGATAAAATATTTTGACAAGCAAAATCCATCAACATCACAAGCAATATGATTCAACTCCAAATGCGCTATCGAAAACTTCAAGAATTTAATAAAAGATTAGACGAACGGATTTCAAATCCTTATGTTTATAGTAAATGAAGTGGTTGGACGTAAAGATCCAAACGAGTCCAAGTTCAGTCCATTCTAACATCATTAAGACACTTAAATATTAAATAATGGCCTATAATTAAAAGAATCAATGGGATCGTTCGATGAAGTGTTTTGGATTCTAGTCAATATTAATATTAAAATTTCTCACTTAAAAAGCTATAAGATGGCCCTCATTTTCACAGCATGAGGATGAGGGGGTGGGGGTCTCATAAGCTGGGATACTTAATGAACTATATTGTATTTTTTGACAATGAATGTCGATGACTAACATCATCAATCACTATCATAACCATCTACTTCTGTCGCCTTATTATTATTGACTAATTACTAGCATCAGCTCCATTATTAGATTTCAATTATCCACCCATATAAGCTTGATTTCTAAAACAAATTTATATAATCATGTATTCTTCAATTGTGAGAAGACTGAATTCTTGTATTTACAATTATATACCCAACCTTGATACGTAATAAAGTCTATTGCTCATTTCAATAATCATTGCTAACTATTACTATCATCGGACTATTATCCTGTTACTGTTAGTATCCAACTCCATTATTAGATTTCTAAACATGATTGTATAATTACGTCTTATTCAACTGTGAAAAAGAGTGGATTATTGTATTTATAATTACATAATTGATCATTACGACTAAACCAAGCTTCTTAAATTTTCTCTTTCTTATTATTTTATATACAAAAACTTCTTATCTTTCAAAACTTATATTTGAAATTTTCCAAACATCTTGCAACTTTCAACACTCGCTAATGTATACCATCGAACTCCTATATCTCCTCTAAACAAACAGACAGTATTGTGTTGATTGATGGTTGACATCAACAACCATTAAGAGACTCTCAAGCTACAGTATCTCCATTATTGATTGCCCGTAAACATTCTACTCCTATTACACCGACAATTTTTTAGAAACATCTGAAAATACAGCAACGATCTCATGATCATGAGTCACCGAGGGTAGAGGGGTACCGTCTTAGAGGTCACCCTTCATCTTCTCACACCGAGGGTACAAGAGAATAAAGATATTAAATGCATAATCTATTATGACAAATTTTCTGATACATAATAATGGATTAAGCATTAAAGTTTATATAGATAAATTAATGATCCATTTTTTCTCATTGGATTATTAATTTTATCATTTTCTTTCCTCTAGTGTGGACCAACATTGGCAAGACCGTACAACTGGCCCACGGAATTATGCTTTCCCTAATCGGTGCACCGGGTGGAGAGCAACTGGCCGTCCGATCGGAGACCCTACTTCATGGACCAGTGCTACGCCCGGATCTATAGCCACGCCACTGATAATTCGTGCTCGGAACCAACAAAAGTTTATAAATAAATAAACTGTTCACGTCAGTTTAAAATAAATATTTATTTAACCAGATCGATCTGTATGCACTGGGTGTACGTGGACCGCATCGACAGTGGCACGTGACGAGAAGGAATGACGTAACGTCCACACGTGCAGCCAATTGATTGAAGTAATATGGATTATGGAGTGGTTGTTTAACTCACTGGTTTAGGTGTTGAAAAGGAATCTGGTCAAAGGACAGAATGAAAGAAAGCATAAAAAAATTAAAAAATAAATAATAAAAAATTACTTAATAGAAGTACTTATCTATAATTTTTATATATTTTTACATTCAAGCTTCTAAATATTAATATGGGCTGCAGGCTCTATGGCAATTTGAAGTTCTTATGCCTGTGGATTATCTGAAGCTTGCTTGCTCTTCCATCTGTTTGCTGTGGCTTCTACGAGATCTTTGCTGGCTGCTTTTTGTCATTTTTGTTCAATTTCTTTTTCTATACCTTCGCTTGTTGGAAAATTTTGTTTGTTTTTTGGCCAATGGTATAGTTTTTTGCAGTTTGCTCTTTGGAGCTACTATGTTACTAGAGGTTTTTTACCTCTTTTTTACCTTCTTTTATATACGGGCTCTGCCCTCAAAATTCCCAAAAAAAAAAAAATATTAATATATTTTAAATATATA
>NW_021319661.1:401315-436888 GCF_001605985.2 Dendrobium catenatum | reverse complement strand
AGCCCTCATTCTACACAAAGGGGGCTCAAGTGAAGAGAGAGAAGAAGAAGAGGAGAAAGGGGAAAAGGAGATTCCTCACCTCCTCGACCACCGCCGGAGCTCTTCCTGTCGCTTGAAGACGCCGGAACTCTGCCGGATTTTCAGGAAACGCAGGAATTCTGCACAACTTCCACGTGATGCTGAAATCCTTCCCAATTAACAACAGAGTTCCCTCCTGACGCCGAAACTCCGCCGGTAATAAGTGATTTTCCTGTAGGAATTCTCCTCTGCCACCAAAGACGTCGGACTTCTACCCGACGTCGGACCTTCACTCTTCGCCAAGTTTCTACCCGACACCAGACTTCTACCTGTTATCGGACTTCGCTGGACGTCTATGCGAAGATGCATTTCTTTCCATTGCTGGACTTCCACCTGACGATGCCCTACTGATCTTCGTCGTCAGACTACAGTCCTTCCGACCTCCGTCGCCAGCCGACTACGGTCGTCCTGACTTACGTCGCCCGCCGACTACAGTCTTTCCGACATCCGTCGCCCGTTGAATACGGTCTTCCTGACTTATGTCGCCCGCTGACTATAGTCTTTTCCGACCTCCGTTGCCCGCCGACTACGGTCCTCCTGACTTACGTCGCCCGCCAACTACAGTCCTCCGTCGCCAGCTGACTACGGTCCTCCTGACCTACGTCGCCCGTCGACTGCAGTCCTTCTAACAAAGCGAATACATCGACAGTAGCTCTTTGTATTTACATCATGTAATGTACTCCATAAGATGTACATCAAGCTAAGGCCTTCTCCCAAGGAAGGGCCTCATTTGTAATCTACTGCAAATATTAGTGGATTCGTTCAAACTGGGCTAGGCCCCGTGGTTTTTCCCTCTTTTACAGGGGTTTTTCACGTAAAAATCTTGGTGTCTCATAAATGCTAGACCCTCTCTCCTTATCTGATTGCGTGCCGGATTTTCGTACAATGCTAAGACGTTAAATATGATATTTCTCTACCGCCGCGAATACTCCTGAACGCAACAATATTTATATTAAAATAAGTAAAATAATTTAAAAATCTAAACAGAATATCCTCATAAATTCTTTTTTCCTTTATCAATATGAAGCTTTGCTGAGATTGCTTGAATTGGAAACAAAGACTTTCTGGGAAGGAGAGCTTAGGGTTAATTAATTAGAAGGGATGCATGTGTAGAGCCCTTATCATTAAGTTAATTACATACTAAAAATGATTCATTAAGGGGTTAAAAGAATTATTTATACCAAAAAATAATCTTTATTGATTTTGATCCGGCTACTAAATTCAACCACAGGTGATTGAAATTGATAGTAATGAACTTACACTATATGAGAAAAAAAATTTATACGAATGCATAATTTGAACACACAAATAAAGGATAAGCAAAACAATAATGCGCTTAAAACTGAGGTTTTGTTTGGGATGGATTTGTTACTGTTTCTTAAAACAGCTTTCTAGTTAAAAATTTTTAATTTGTATACTTGAAAGCTGCTTTAAGAAGTAATAAAAAAATCATCTCAAACACAACTTGTATCTTGAATCCCTTAAAGAAAGTTACACCTCTTCAACCAAGCCAACAATGGCTTAAAAGGCTTCACCAAGCAACCACGCTTGTATCCGACTCGACTCAACCCAACCCGCCTTCGAGTTCGATCGGCTTCATGTTGATCAGAAGAAATGGAGAAGCATGAGCTTTGTAATGCCGGCGGAGGGCTAAGCGGCGGAATATTGACTTCGCTCGCCGGCGGACATTTAGGCTTTCCAGGCTTTGATTCCCACTCAAATGGAACCTGACCACATTCCCTACAATACAACCTTGAGGAAGAACAAGAAAGCACAGAGTCCCTAGAAAGAAGCTTTGCCAGGAATTGATCATCTCCACCTGATGAGGGTGACTCTATACACAAACTGAAAGAATTATTCTCATTCTGATCAGGCTCAGATGCTCTTACAGCTTTCCTCACCTTCATCATATCGATCATGAACAATCAGTTCAATCATACAGCTTTGTGGGATGGAAACCCTAAATCTTGTTCATATATAAAGAGTTCAGATCAGTGTACAGAAGAAAGAGACTGCAACAGCTTTGATATTGGTGAGGAAAAAGGAAAGCTATGATGGAGACTTCATTGGTTTCTTTAATCCTAAGGCTAATTAAGTCACTGATGTGGAATGTTGGGCTAAATTTATTGTGAGAAGAGAATATGCTGAAGATGTTAAAGAGGTTTTTTCCTATAATCTGCAAGCTAATTCATGTCATGGCGAGCTTAACAATCAAAGATGAATTGATGGAGAAAGAGAGAGGATTGGGTGATAAGCAAGTTTTGTTCCAGTTTAAGCAAAATTTCTTCTTCAGCTACAGTTTGATTTGTTGCTGATAATCTAAATTAAGTGCATTGCTTAGCTCAGTGGGTAACACAATTGATCTGAATAGTACTGTAAAACCCTAAAACTCATCTGTATTAAATTGCATCATAAATTGCGTAGTATTCCTTTATTTCAAAGTTGCGTCAATTAGCATCTAAGTGAGCAGTTTTTTTTTTTCTTTTTTTCTTGGATTTATTGGCTAAAAATTTTAAAATCAGAAGAAAAAAATTGTATATATATATATTACTAGGGCATTGTTGAGTCTTGCAAGGATCTCACACCATTTTTCTTTTCGCAATTTTTTTGAGAATTATCTCATCATCTTGATCATGGTATCAACTTCATCCCAAATTATAAACTTTAAATCATTTAGCTCTGGAGGAAAATCCACAAGATGGATCTTAACCCTTTCATTTTAGAAAGGTTTTCATAATTTGAGACAGCTAAAAACAATTTCTTCCATTCAAGCAATATGAGGCTTATAGCCCTTAGACTTCTCGTAAAACCATATTTCGCTTGATTCATTAAATCAACGAGCTCATAAAAATTAATCAATTTCAAACTAATTATGCACTCATATATGATTAACACATACAGAGCTTTTTTTACGAGAATTTATTCCATGCAGAGACCAGATACAGAGAACCGCCTGCTTTGTCTGCTTTATCTCTGTAAACAGTAAAACTACGATCATTATGCTTTTACTGTTCACAGAGATAAAACTAAACGGTTCTCAATGTCTAATCTCTGCACATAATAATTTCTTTTCTTTGACAGCCGTAGGAGCCATACCTGAGAAAGTTGTAGATAGCCGGCACAAATCCCAAATCTTAAATCTATTAGGTTGCAAAAAACACCCAACTTGATGTGCCTAAACAGTCCACAGATTCAGATTGCATTATTGTGATAAGAAAATGATGGAGATAAGGTAAGGTGAGCTCCAGAATCAACAAAGCTTTAGTTAGATACAAATTGAAAGATATTATTGCTATAAATTCTGATAACATTTAGATTACAGCTACACGATTTGAGGGACGATATATTTCAGATGTTCTTTTTCAGTGAGCTTCAAGTTTTGAAGCCTTTTAATTAGAAGAAACTTGCCTTCTGGAAACAGCAGATTAGTTCTGAAAGCAATTGCAATGGTGGATGGTGAGATGAAACTTCTCGTGCCACTTGTTTCGTATGTATAGAAATGACCTTAGGGATATTTGGAAGAGCATAAAAAAAGCTTCAATTACCAATAAAATGGCGTGCTTTAGTCTGCCACAGGTCAATAGCAACTATATCAGGTGAAGAATATGAGTATTCAGTAATGGAGAAAATGAAAGAAATGTCTACAAAAAAGCTTCAGCACATAAATGAGGCAAAAATAGTTTCTTGAGTGAGACATCAGATCGATTACATGTCAGATATCATATTCTGAGTACTTAGTGGAATGATATAAAGAAGGCCTGAGAGAAAATGGTGAAGTATTTATTTGATACAGGCATGATAATGCAGAATAAAACGCTTATTTTCAACAAAGTAAACAAGATACGAGGTTAAGGTTTCGTTTGGGACGGCTTTCTTATTGCTTCTTAAACCAGCTTTTTAGTACAAAAAATTTACTGAAAGATGCTTCAAGAAGCGGTAAAAAAAGCTGTCCCAAACAAAACCTAAACCTCCATAATGAAATATTAATTCAGAAAATATGACAAGCACCTGATGAGGCAGATTTGCAATGAAAAGATGTTTGGTTTTAATAGAAAAAACGATACTGCAGGGTATGATAAATAAATGAATTATTGTGCGTGTAAATGAAAATGCATTGATTGAGAGAATGGACCACTTCAGACAAAAGAAAGGTGTCCCTGGGTGTCTGGAAGCACAAGTCAATCAGATTTTTACTTGTTTCTTTCCTTCTTTTGTAAATAAATCCATTAATATTTTAACCTCAAAGAATGAACCCTCCCTCCATTGCTTAACTTTTTAATAAAAAAATACACTTGACAATTTATTTCGTTTGAAATTTAGTAGTAATGACAGTTAATACAATGGAAAGATCAATCCAAGCAAACCATCACATAATTGCAAAGCGCCAAAATTTAATCTAAGTTTCTAGGCAATTTGACAATCATGTAAAATCTTCCATAATCTTCGATTAATGTAGCTCATAACCCTACACAGTAAATTCCTTAGTCTTAAACAGATATGTCCGACAACAGATAACAGAAACTATATGATAAATGAACAGACTATATAATACAACAAAGAAAATCCTTGTTAGAGTGAAAAAGAATCTTTACATCATTTAATTTTAAAACCGTGATATATTGAGGACAGAATGCACCCAAAATAAGAAACTTCCTTTCAGGACTCCAGAATTATTTTATAATAAATCATCCATGTACTTGAGATGCATATGGAATTGGGCGCCTTACCCTTACGTGTGAGGTATTTAAAACCCCAAGAGTGATCACCAGACATCTCTCAGATACCTTCCTTGCATTTGCAGGTTCTTCACCAGGCTTTCAGTCTTCGAGCTATCTAGAGAACCCTGCAATAGAACAAACAGAGTAAAACTTATCCAACGACTATTATCAGATCTTCAGAATATTAAGTTGATACAGAAAAAACTTCATTACTTGAGGCAAGCTGCAAACATTAAACATGTTACCCAGTTATTCAAATTAACCCATAATTATGTTCCATGTTTTCCAAGCCCACAATTTTGTTTATATCTTCAACCACAAATAAGAAGGAAAATAAATATAAGCATGTTATTTAATCTGATCCATTACTAGGTCCCATGTTTCCAAGCCCATAAATAAGTTTATATCTTCAAACACAAATTAAGAGAGACAAATATAACCTTGTAGTCAATCTGATCCCTAATTAGGCGGTCCTATGAGTTGGGAGGTTCTTTACCTGTTCCTGGACTATGTTATGAATAGTGCGGTGGACATCTTTAGCCATGCCTTTGGCATCACCACACACATAGATGTAACCACCATTAGAGATAATATCCCAAATTTCAGATGCCTGATAAAAAGCAACGTACTATCAGGGATTCAAGTAATATAAGATTAAAAAGAGGTATATAACTTAAAAATATATAAGTCAGGGAAAGGAACAAAAAATAGCAGAAATTTACTAGACCTTTTCGACCATTTTATGCTGCACATATTCCTTGGTTGCTCCCTCTCGAGAGAAAGCTACAATAAACTCAGAAACCACTCCAGCTTCAACAAAACTTTTCAGCTCATCTTCATAGATGAAATCCTACAAAATTGTCAAACAAAAACATTGCTTTCTGATCACCGCAAGTAAAGCTAAAAAAAATGAAACTTCAGAGGATTGATTTAACACCATTTTCCGATTCCTGCATCCAAAGAAGAGTATAGCAGGCCCAAGTACAGCACCAGACTCTTTTAGCGCCAACCGCTCCTAAAAATGCCAGCAGAAAATAATGAAATAATTGTCACAGCAGAGTATAATAATATGAAAACTGAAGTTCACAACAAACCTGCAAGAATCCCCTGAATGGCGCCAACCCTGTTCCAGGTCCAATCATGATAATTGGCACAGAGTTGTCTGCAGGCAGTTTAAAATTTGACTGCCGCACAAAAATAGGAGCCCAGCTACACTCTTCGCTTTCCTCCAATGGTATTGAATTCTTGAAGGAAGAAAATTCCAAATCAAAGATTCACATTGAATGTTACCCAAATTATTAAATAATATAGTGAAATCAATATATAAGGTAGAACTATTTACATCACTTTAAATATAGCATAAAAGAAACATTGAAATACCTACAACATTTATATATGTTCAAGCTTTAAGATCATATATAATACAAGAAAAAGCTGCACAAGAGTTCTATCCAAAAATTTATACAACCCTGATTTCATAATATCATAATGAAAAACAAAACTAGTTGGGTTCCACAAAGCCATAAGGGGCAGTGTGGTTTGATTGGTGATCCAGGAATGGATAATGGTGATGACATAGACTTCGCAGTCAACCCAGCTGCTTTCTTTTTTCTTTAATTGTAACAAAGGTACAAAGACCATAGCAAAATTGCTGTCCAGCTGTAGTTTTGGAAGTAAAAAAAAAAAAAATTACACCATAAACAAAAAGCAATAGGCTAAGTTAAAATATAATTTTAGAAAATTATTAGGTAAAAAAGCATCTTACCAGATTGTGCGTAAGCGAACAATGATTGAGCTGTGAAGCAAATGCATTGTAAAGCAAATGAAAACAACAACATCAAACTTTTACCCCACAACGTGGGGTCGGCTACATGAATCCATTTTCTCCTTTGTATCGTGTTAAAATTCAAATTCTCATTTAAATCTAATAAAAAAAATCATTTCTAATACTTTTTAACTAAGTCTTTTTATGTCTACCTCTACCTTTCTTAACATAAGTTAAATCTAAAACATCAACTCTCCTAGCCTAGTCATCGAAAGGCCGATGTTTTATATGACAAAATCATCTAAGGAGACTCTCTAATCTTATCTACCACTGGAGCTACTCTAACCTTTTCATGTATATACTCGTTTCACATTTTGCCTCTAAGAGTTAAGTCACACATCCACCTGAGCATCCTCATCTCTCCAACACTTAACTTAATTTTATGCTTCTCTTTTAATGACCAATATTTCTGCACCATAAAGCATTGCAGGCCTCGCCACGATCATATATAATTTTCCCGTAAGTTTGAGGGGTACTTTTTTGTCACACAACAGGCCCGATGCATTCCACTTCAATCATCTAACTTGAATTCTACTAATAATATCCCCCTCTATTTCACCATCACTTTGAACAATAGCCCCGAGATATCTAAAACAAGTACTCTTTTTAATGACTTGATCGCCCAAAGTCACAATCCCTCACTAGATCTATTATTACTAAAATTATACTCCATGTATTCTATTTTAGATCTACTCAAACCAAAACCTTTAGACTCCAAGATTAACCTCCAAAATTCAAATTTTCCTTCAACTCCCTCTCTAGTCTTATCAACAAGAAGAATAACATCAACAAAAAAGTATACGCCAAGGTACATCCTCCTGCAAATATTTAGTAAGAACATTCATGAATAAAGTTAAATAAATCCATTAATAATGAAAAAAACATTCACGACTAAACCAAAAAAGATATGGGCTTAAAACTAATCATTGATGTAATCCAACTGAAATAGGAAAATATTTGGTCAAACCAGCATTTGTTGGAACACAAGTGACAACTCTCACATACATACCTTAATGACTTGAATAGAAGCATTATTAACTCATTTCTTTTTTAGAACCTTCAAGAGCACTGCACTTGGAACTTTATCATACGGTTTCTCTAAATCAATAAATATTATATGAAAATCCTCCTTATTCTTTCTATACTTCTCCATCAAACCTCTCTATAAATGGGTAACTTCCGTAATAGACCTACCCGGCATGAATCCAATTTGATTTGGAGAATTATTAGTATCAAGTCGTAACTTATGCTCAATAACTCTCTCCCACAATTTTAATGTATACTACATTAACTTAATTCCTTTATAATTTGCACTCTCTTCTGCATCACCTTTATTCTTAAAAATATGAACCAATACACTCTTCCATTCATCAGGCATCTTTTTAGACTTCAAAATAATTTTAAAAAGTTTTATAAGCCAAGAAATTCCTTCATCTCTTTAGCATTTTCACAACTCTATTAGTGGAAGATACGATGATAAAAACCTCTCTAATTTTCAGTTTTACTAATACGATGATAAAAATAAAAATCTCTATTTTCATTTAGGGCGCTAAGGTCACTAAAATTAATCATATTCTCACATTCTTCAATGAAAAACTTATCGAAATATCTCGTCCACCTATCTTAAATATTCTCTTCTAATAAAAACACATTTTGATATTAATCCTCATTACAATTCACTAAACAAATTCACCTAACATTCTCATATATATATATATATATATGTGTGTGTGTGTGTGTGTGCGCGTGCGCGCGCGCGCGCGCGTGTGTGTGAAGGGAAAAAATAGACACCAAGCTAAGGACGCTACCAAGAGTTTACAGATGCAGAAAATAGTCCAAAGGTGGGATGTTATGCAAAGAACAAAACAACATAATGGAAAATGGCAATCAATAGGAGTTTACTAAAATGTCAAGAATCTCTATAACAACTTTAGAGATGAGAACAAAATGTTAAATTCCATGTAAACCTACAAACAAGATTAGCATTCCTGATCTAACTCCTCAACATACATAAAATGAGCATGGAAAGTAAAATCTAACAGATGCGCCACTTACATCTCTATACAACAACAACATCAAACTTTTATTTCAATATGTGGGGTCGATTACATAAATACTTTTTCTCCATTGTGTCCTATTAAAAGTCATATTCTCATTTAAATATAATAAATAAATATCATTTCTAATATTTTCTAACCAAATCTTTTTAGGTCTACTTCCACCTTTCTTAACATGAGCAAATCTAAACATCTACTCTCCTAATCGGGTCATAAGAAGGCCGACATTTTATGTTATCAAACTATTCAACGCAACTCTCTCTAATATTATCTACCACAAAAGCAACTCGAACCTTTTCATGTATATACTCGTTTCACATTCTGCCTCTAATAGTGAAGCCACTCATCCATCTGCGCATCCTCATCCCTGCAACACTTAACCTGATTTTATGTTTTCTCTTTTAATGGCCAACATTCTGCACCATAAAGCATTGCAGGTTTCACCATCATATTCTAGAGTTTTCGCTTAAGTTTGAGTAGTACTTTCCTGTAACACAACAGGCCCGATGCACTCCACTTCAACCATCCAACTTGAATTATACTAATAATGTCCCAATTTATTTCACCATCACTTTGAACAATAGACCTGAAATATCTAAAATGTGTACCCTTTTTAATGCTTGATCGCCCAAAGTCACAATCCTACTCAAACAAATACCTTTAGAGTCTAAGGTTGACCTACAAAATTCAAGTTTTCCTTCAACACACACACTCTCTCTCTCTCTAGTCTTCAAGAAGAATACCATCAGCAAAAACAATACACAAGAGTACACCCTTCTTGCAAATGTCTAATACAAACATCCATGACTAAAGCAAAAAATATGGGCTTAAAACATGTGGGCATGAACTCCAGCAATGACAGAATAAGAATTTAAAGGGGACAAATGGATTAACTCCCGGAATTGTGTTATGAAAGAAATTTCCATACCATATATGGAAATATGAGGATTTATTTCAAACATGAAGAGGCGAGAGCCACCCTCAACAACCAATAACTGCCAGAGAAATTGATTGTTTTAGCATGATAGAATGGATTGTGTCTGTGAGAGTGTATGTGTGCAAGTATGGTGGGACTGGGTGATTAGTTTCTTCTGGAAAAATATATTTGTCAAGGAAAAATAGAGGAAAAAGTAGAGGAATGAAGATGAGATCGAGAGAGATAGTTAGAGAGATAAAAGTGACTGTAATGCTTCACAAAAAGAACATAACAAATTCTAAAGACATTGCTTTGATCGCTTTAGATGTTACCACCAAATAAGTTACAAGTTTTGGATAAAGAGAAAAGACCAAAATGGCCCCTCAACTCTTTAGGAGGGGCCAAAATGGATCCCAACTATTTTAAGGGATTATTTTAGTCTCTCAACTCTTTAAAATGAGATCATTTTGATCCCATCGTTAAAAAAATAATAGAAAAATTAAGTGCAGTTCGAATGACAGAAAGTTTGCGAAGGATATAATTAAAATAAAGTTTGCATCAAAAACCAGCAATGAAATCCTCCAGCACCTTCGACTACGCTTGAATTAACCTTCCAGCTTTTGCCCACAGCTTATACCCTTAGCACCTTCAACCCCACACTTGAATTCTCCTTCGAACCTCCACCCTTAGCTTCGACCCGCATTAGAATCTGACTCGATCATGCAATCGATCCCGCAGCGCAGCGCAGACGAATCCGACTATATCACACAATCAATCCACATAATCGACGAATCCGAATGTTGATCTCTAGTGCCAATCCCGCAGCCCAATCGAGTCCCAATGTCAATCCCGCAGCGTAAACGAATCCAAGCGTCGATCCCACAGCGACATTGAATTTAAATTAAAAAAATTACATCTAATAAATAATTTTTAAAAAAATTTACTTAAAATTTATATCTAATAAATAATAAATTAAAATATTACTAAAATACTCCTAATTTTAACGCCATAAAATTCAACATCACTTAATTTGGATGTTGGAACCAAAATGATCTCATTCTAAAGAGTTGAGAGACTAAAATGGTCCCTCAAAATAGTTGGGAGCCATTTTGGTCCCTCCTAAAGAGTTGAGGGACCATTTTGGTCCTTTTCTCTTTAGATAAATATAAAGAAAGTGTATGAAAAGGCAAGAATATAATGTTTTTACCAGAAAATAAAGCAGTCAAAGAAATTAAAGGCAAATAGGGCAGGAAGGAAAATATTTTATGGCTGCAAGAGGATTTAAAATTGTTAAGAAAAAATAACCTGCACCAAGCAAGACAGCATTACACATTCATAAATCAGATACATTTAAATGCCAAAAGTTGATGGTTATAAATTTATAGAAAGATGCTCAAAAACCTGTTTCATTACTACCAAAAAAAAATGTAAAAGAAATGCTCATTCACTCAAATTAAATAAAAAGTTTAATTTGCACATCAGTTACCAAATCTAGCAGTAATTTAAAAAAATAATAAGAAGATACATTTACACAAGTCAATAACAAAATATTTAAAAAATCACAAAATAGTATTGATAACGACTTTGAAATAAGAATCCATTCATCATCATCAACATCAGCATAAATCTTATCCCAGTTTACAGTTTAAGAAAAATTAAAGGAATCTTTATATGATGTGAGATGCGCATGGACAAATCAATTGTTGTCATATAAATGAATAAATGATGAAGCACACAAGAAATAAGGTTTAATTTGCAATAAAAATTTTATTTTGCACATCAGCTACCAAAGCACACAATTTTTGTCATATAAATCAATTGTTCAAAAAAAAAGTTTAATTTGCACATCAGGTACAAAATCTATAGTGACTTCGAAATGAACAAGAAATGGATACATTTACACAAGTCAATACAAAATCTTTAAAAAATCACAAAAAAGTATTGATAACAACTTTAAAATAAGAATCCACTCCTCCTCCTCATCATCAAAATCAGCATAAATGTTATCCCAGTTATTTAACAGTTCAAGAAAATTTAAAGGAATCCTTAGTGAGGTGAGATGAACATGGACAAATCATTTGCTGTCATATAAATGGATTTTTTTTTCTTTTTTACTGTCATATAAATGGATGAATAATGAAGCACACAAGAAATAGGGTTTAGATTTATTTCAAATATTTTTCTAAATCATAATTTTATTGAAATTGCTTCTAATTATCTTTAGGATAATATTTTGTTTGAATTTGAATAATTTACAATTTGATAGGATTAGAATTGAATTTCAGTTTGATGTAAAATTATTTTGTAAAGTATTTCTATAAATAGGGCATTCACAGCTTGTATTAGCAGTGCACTTGAATGGTGAACGAAGATTGTATTTTCTTCTACATTTCTTTTCTCTCCCTCGCTTGTGTCTCACTCTCCTAAAATCTAATTCTCCTTCTCACTACTCAACATCAACTGATATCAAAGTAGAACACGCATCATCTATTCTATTGATATGTTCTTTCAATTATTCTCTCAACAACATACACAATCATGTTATCCACCATTGACTCATTTTGCACCTTGATAGTGAATTCATTCGCCCCCAATCCAATCACATCACCCTCGTTGTCCACCTACAGCACAACCCAACTGAACACCTTCCACCACAATCACGGTCATTCAATCCACTCATGTAGATCCATCGCACATAACTTTACAATTCACTTTACATCCCACATGCTTTGTGCTTCATGAATCTTCATAGTTCACTACAGATATAAATTAAAGAGTTCAATCCCTCGACACTCGGCATACTACCCAATCCCGCATCTCACACACAGAAGTCACCGATCCCACCTAAGCCACTTGTGATCTCAACGCTTATGTCTACACTACACTTGGAAGTGACATAGCATGACCCCTATGTCACCACACCTGCAACAAGTCATTTCACCCTAAAATGAATTTTCGGGTTAGGTTCGGGTCCAACCCGAAACTAACCCGCCTTCAATTGACTCGACCCGATTAGAAAAATAAGCCAGAAATCCGACCCGACCAAACCCGCAAGGCAGCAAGGCGCAAGCACTTACAGGTGATGGGAGCTAAAGCTGGTGAGGGGGCAAGCCTACGTGCGCGGCTGCAAGGGAGAACACGTGTGGGAGAGTCTACGAGCGAGGGGGCGAGCGCATGCGGGCGTGGGCCTGGGCACAGATGCGACACTGGCGCTAGCGCAGGTGCAGGCGGGGGGTGGCCCGGGACATTTTTGAGTTGATTTCGAGTTTTCAGGTTAACCCGAACCTGACCCGAAATTGAAAACAGGTCAAAAACGAAACCCGAACCCAACCCATTTGCGAAACGGGTTGACCCGAACCTGAGTCAGGTTTCATGTTGGGTATGGGTTGGGTTTCGAGTTGGGTCAAATATTGACACCCATAACACCAAAGCATTAGCCTTGGTGCCGCCTTAGTGATGGTGCCAACCTAGAGAGATCTGAGATATTGGAGCCACGCTCAGACGCCTAAGCGAGTGTTCGACTTGCCTTTCATAAAACTGCATAGAAGTAGTAGCAAACCTTCCTGTATTCATAAGGCACACAAGTGATGCAAAAACAGGCCGCCAACCATAAGCCAGTTTAAGGTCAAATTGATGAGGATTCATGCACTTTTCTAGCTTTTACGCTCACAGCTCACCTCATGATAGCAGTAGCAAGCAGATGATTTAGGGATCAAAAAGTTCCATATTATCATATCGAGAAAAAACATCAGTAAAATCTTAACAAATGAGTGGTGAGTCACATTGACTATGAGGCCATAAGAGTTGATCAAAATGAGACAACCTCAGCAAACCCAAAGGCTATATACATTAAATAATGTAATATAGAGAAAAAAAATGATACATCTAACCTGCAATTAGAGACGTAATATAACAGAGTACAAACATTTCAAAATAGTACCTTCATCCAAGTCGAACAAACTCCTTTATGGATCCTTCCTGTAGGCGTTGGTCCATACACGACGGCAGATGTCACATGGATTCTCGTTGGAAACATCCTGCATAACATAAAATGATGAATTTGCTGATCAAACAAACTGTAATCCAATAGTTACTCCAAAGGAAGACATGATACGAACCTTGAAGAAGATGATATTGAATAAAAGCGATGCTGCAGCCGTGGAGCAATTGCTGCGAAGAAAACACCAAGAGGTGGCTTGGCTGAAGGAAATTCAGCCATAACTTCCAAGAGGCTCCTATGACTAGCAATTACCCACTGAGAATATTCATCCTGGAAAGAAGGAATTGAGTTGCGAATGGAGATCTCATTACCGAAACTAAGTATGCCAGAGTACAGATAATACCAACCTTTCCAGAAGGAGAAGCCAGAAATCTTAAACGTTCGGCTTCATTTGGGTCAGATGCATGAGCAGCTAAAGCAGATAAGGAAGCCTGAGCATAGATCATTAATACATAAATAAACAAATCATTAATTCCAAAACTGTGAAATTATCAAGATAAATGGTTCTTCATAAGAACATACCTTTTTGGGTGAACTCAAAAGGTCAGCATATCGAGTCAGTGCAGTTCTCAAGGTGCAAGGAGAAGGGAATGGAGGAGCAAGAGCACCACCGCTGAGTGGTGTCCCATCTTCTTTGTCAGCGTGAATGGAGAAGAATGTATCTGATGAATAACCTAATAGCTTTTCTGCTTCCTCCACAGTCTCCAAACAATTTTCAGCATATACACCAACATGATCTCCTGTTTCATACCTGATTTTCAAAAAGAATCTGAAGATGAGAAGACATAAAACAACCTGGGCAAAGAAGTTCTATAATCTTGAGTTTTCTGGTGTTCACATGGAAAGGTTAATCATTTCTATCAAAAAATGAATTTATTCTGCACAAATAAAGTCACAAGAAAATTTAAAATCCTGTTGCCCGTTGGATGCTAGGCATAACTAGATTACAAACTGGGTCACCATTTCTGATTACAAGGGGAAAAATTGCAACAGGATTAGTTTTATGATAATAAGGTCAAGAGGATTTGCAGCCACAAGTATTGCCTCCACGATATAAATGCAAATGCAGATCATGGGAATATAGTACAATAAAATAAAAGTGTTTGATTTTAGTTTCTAATGCATAAGCTGGTGCAGTGCTTCCTGGGCCAACAACTGGAAGAGTACTTGTATAACTGGCCATTAAGTATAAGAAGACGAGCAAAAGTACATACACAAGACCAGTGCCAGCTATGTCGAACTCCAGATGAATGCAAGAACGATCAGAAGCTGGAGTATGAAGTTCCCGTTTTAGGGCCACATTTGCCCTGCATGAAAGAATCACTTGGCATGAATGTTGTTCCTTCAATAACTGAACACCTAGCTAGTTCCCCTGATAGTTCAGCACAAAATGAGTTCGCCAATACCTGCAGGGATGGTTTATGTCATAGACAGCACCACCGTTTGCAAGATTCCAACTCTTCTCTGTATATGATGCCTCTGCAAAATCAATGAATTCAACACGATACTCAGGCACTACAACAGTATAAGTCCCGCCGGCTATATCATCTTCGTCACGGAGCAGCTGATCCAACTCTGGCCAGAGCTGTTCTTTCCTGAAAACACAATGCATAACAATAAAAATAGAAGAGTTCCAAAAACAATTAAAAGCTGCTGATAAGCTGCTTTAAAGGATAGTAAATTCAAAATTATTCCTATAATATTAATCAACTTAAAGCCCTCTGCTACACAATAGCAACATACCATGCGGTGAAATCATCCTCAATGCATTGATCATCATCTCCAAGGCCAACTGGAACAAGACGTTTACCACCTACATGAACAAATACAACGAGAATCACAGCAATGAACTAGTAAATTAGACATAAAACAGTTATCATAAGACATAAATTGAAATGATAACAATGCTACAAAGAATCAAACTGTTTAGTTTTTACCAAAGTTATATAATAATAAGGGGCAAACAATGAACTTGTTTCATAGGTTGCCTTAATAGCCGCCACAAGAATAGCAGGCCAAATTTTAAGAGAACAGATATGAGCAAAGAACCAAGATATGAACAACAGTGTTGAGAACTTCAACGATAACAACCAGAAAGAACAAGTATAATAACCTATAAACACACCAATAATTAACTTTTGCCAACAGGTTTTTACTACAACTTCTAATAAAACACCTCATATCAACCATCTAAAAAATAGGCTATATGAAATATATGTAATAGTCCAAGAAGAAAAATGAAACTAAGCACATTTTGAAGACTAAGCTTAAAATACATGGATGAAATATGCAGCGTTTAAATTGTGTTAGGTGCACCTCAACTCAATATTTGTGAGGCATGAGCCCCACGAAATGAAATTCAGCACATTTTGAGGAATAAGATAGCTTAAAATACACATACATTGTTTAAAATTGTGCAATTTTTTTTTAAAGCCTTGAGGCTTATGCCTCAAGGATGAAATATGAGGCGTCTGCCTCAAATTATGTCAGGTGCACCTCACCTCAATATCTGTGAGGCACAAACCCAAAAAAAAAAATTAGGGTTTAGTTTTTCTTTAAGCCCAATTTCTAATTAACCCCCACCCCTCTTCTATCTCTCAATTTCAATTTCATGCAAAGAGCATGTCTCGCATGTTCTAGCAGTTGAACCCTTCCTTGCCACTGATGGCCGCCTCTTTCCATACTGCCCAAGTCTTTGACAAGGGTTAAGTGTCTAGTCTCTTCTCCACAAAATCACTTCTTGTCGATAATCCTAGTTTTTCTCTTGGGGTATCCTAAATCTAAATTTTTTTTAAGGATTTTTCCCTTCGTAATTAATTGCAAATTCCTTTTTTTCAAATAAAAAATTTTTTATAAGTATTTTTTCTATAATGGAATGAGGCAAGAAAAAAAAGTGCAATGAGATGTAGAAAGGATCTAGCATGAAACATAATGCAAGTCAACAATAGTGGGAATGAGAAAAAATGATAGCACAAAAAATGTTGTATTGTTGTTTTCTTAGGAAAAGAAGGCACTTATGGCATGAAACCCACTTCCAAAGCTTTATTCCTTGAGGCAGATTGAATTTTTAATCAACCAGATTTCCCCTGATAATTATATCGGGTTTATTTAGTTCTGAGTTTCTACTTCCTATGAGCGTAAGCCCCATAGTTAACTACCACCCCTACTATCGCGTAGAAGAGAACTCTCGATTAAAGATAAATTAATTTTAGATGTGCAAGTGTTTTAACCTTGGTTGTGGGGGATGGAGGTAGACCCAATCAAGATCCCATGGTTCCTTCATCCCGGAAATACCGTAGGTTTCAGTCTACCAACACTAATAATCATTGATCGTAGTGTCTGAAAAATCTAATTAACAGTCATGAATTGCCTCCTCTCAAGAATCCTAAGCAAATTGAAGTAGTTAAATGTGGGTTTTGTGTTATGGTGGTTTGATTTGGATCGAGACTTACAGCTCCGCTTAGGGTTTCCTGGAGTTTTAGGTTTAGGTCGGGGCTTATGGCTTCGTTTAGGAGTTACCCGTATTTTAGGTTTAAGTCAAGGCTTACAGCTCCGTTTAGAAGTTGCCCGTATGTTTTGGTAAGTCTTACGACTTCTACATTATAAGTAGCATGTATGTTTGGGTAGGTATTACGGTTTCTACAATAGAAGTAGCCTATATGTTTGAGGTCTAACGGCTTCTACATTAGAAATGAGTTATGAGAGGTTTCATTTAGGTTAGGGTCTTAATTTTATGTGATTTTTTTAAAAATAAAAAGGATAAAAGGTGTCCTTTTGCTAGTAGAGGATGAGGTACTATAGTACCCAAAAAAATCATTTTTTAACTATTATTTTTTAAACAATTTTTAATATTAAAAAATACTAAAATTTAAACCTTGTACACTTGTAATCATTGACCTCATGAAATAAAACTTAACATATGGCGGACAACAAAGCTATTTGTTCTCTTTGTAAACATCTCCAACATCTACTTATTATAATAGACACCAGCTATGTCAAAAGCTAAATGATTTAAGAAGACCTGATTGCAAGCTCAAAGTAACTGAAACGTTACATATGGCATCCCATTGTATGTATAAGACACTAAGAACGCAAAATAAATCAAAAAAATTTTGTCTAGGTGAATCCATGGGAGCAACAGTTTCATCCCACGAAATTTGCACCGATATATATAAAACAATACTTATTGATAGCTCAAAACAATGGGAAAATTCATAGTTAAATACCTTGCTCAGCTAGGATGTCATCCACAACCTTTGCTACCTGTGTAATCAAGTCAACATAGATAAATATGTTACCTTCAAATTTTACTTTAAAATAGGGAAGAAAGCATAAAAGCTTGTAATCTAACATAACCTTATTGAAGTGTTCATACTGCCTATTGCCCAGCCCAAATATGGCGTATGTAAGATTATCTAGCCAAATGCCCCTCTCTTTACCCTAAAAATGTAGCAGTAATCAAATAATCAACCTTTATCAGAATATACCAATAGGAAAAAGATAAATTGAACAAAAACCTTACCTCAGTAAACCATTTATAAAACCTTGCAGCATTGTCAGTCGGTTCTCCATCTCCATACCTAGAGATACAGCTGAGCTTTAGCTGAAGGAACGACTCTGAATATTGAAAAAATGAAAAGCTCAAACATTCAGCTCACGTTGCCATGAAGAACAAAACTAGAGTTTCCTTCTTCATCTTCTCCTCATACTCATCGTCATCAGCGGCATATTCGTCCTGACGAGAATCGAAAACACATATAATCAACGCCAAATAGCCGACAAATCAACCAAGCAACAAAACAAATAAAAAAAGAACATTTTTACCAGATCAACAACTTTAAACTTAGCTTTATCGTACCGGGCCTTGGCTTCCTCCGCCAACGACTGTAAAAGCAGTCTCTCTACTTCATAAAAGCTGACAATAGTCAAAACAAGTACAGCACTGATATCAAAGTCCATACCTTCGCGAATCCCTCGGCAGTACCGGTTTGCGTTCCGAAGAAGACAGTGACCTTCTTCTTCCCGTCATCAATCTCCGGCTCCGAGACCTCCCTCCAAGCCGCCGGCCGCTGTAACTCGGCCTTGGCATGTTGTGACTTCTGACCGGACGATCGGCGCCATAGAAGCAAAGCTACGCAGCCGAAGAGCATCGCCACTGAAGTCGCCAGCAGCACCAGAAGCTCTCGATTCCCAGAAATGGAGTCCTGCACCGCCGTTTCCTCCCCACCCAACCTACCGGCGAGCATCGTGTAAAGCGGATCCAGTGGTGACGTCTTCATCGGCTCCGATTGCATCTCTCCTTCCCTATATCGCCGGAAAGCCGCCTCTCCCAACCTCTCCTCCCCCTCAATGCAGAAGAAGAAGCGAGCAGAGAAGAGTTTGGTGAGAGGGAGGAGGGATCAATTGGCAATTGTTTTAGATACTTGGATCTTAAACGAGGGGCCTCAGGCCCCCAACCTATTGCCGGCCCTGTGGCCACCCTCGTGGCAATTTGTATAGCCAGAAGTGTAGCGGCGGAGCGGAGCCGTCCGATACCCGAGAGCTATTACCCGTTGCTGTAATTTGGTGACATTTTAAAATATCTTTAAAATAAAAATTCATTCTTTTTTAACCCAAATTTGATATAATTTCATTTTTCAGGGAATTTAATCATTTTAAAGCATTTTAAATCATCATTTTATTTAATAAAATTATTTTTAACTTGTAAAAAATTTTAAAAAAATGTTTTAAAAAATAACTTGGGAAATCCACTTTTCAATTTTATCTATCATTTTCATTTGAGTTTCATTTTGGACGGCTTTCTTACTATTTCTTAAAGCAATTTTTTATTACAAAAATTTTCGTACTGAAAAATTACTTTAGAAAGCAATAAGAAAGTAGTCCCAAATGAAGCCTTAGTTATCAAACTTATTAGTTTTAAAAACTTTTTTTTTCATAAAAACTAACCAATTAATCTAACTTCATCTTCAAATATATGCATTAGTGTCAACATATAGAAATCATTGCATAATATACCCTCACATTAATTAGATTATGTTGCCTATAATGCAAGATTGTAACACCCATCTACATAGTTATCTCTTTTTTTAGGTCATAAGATGCTTAGGCAGCCATATTGGTCACATTTATAAGCTCAAGTATTTTAATGAATATGGTATAGTATATAATAGAAGTTCAAGTCCAGTTAAGCTCAAGTCTTAGCAAACTCAAGGTTGACTCGCCTATTACCAAATGGCATGCTAAAACTCGAGCTCGAGCTCAAATTGCAAGCTTGAGCTTGACTTTTTAGAAATGATTATCATTTAAAAAATAGTCCCAAATGATCTCATTTATTAGAAGTTATTATATAGGAGGGGTTGAGAATAATTTATTTTAGATATATTCTTATGATTATCAACCAAAAAAAGTGTAGGATTATGCTTATTGAGTATATCGTATCTAAGCAAGACTGAGTGTAGGCGATTAATACAACTTGTTATGTAAAAAATAAATTGAACGTATGATTGATCCTTAACAAAATATCATATAAACTTCAAATATATATAGATATCGACTTCATGTCTTCGAAGTCACATGTTTTTTATTATAACTGGAGAGGTAGCAATAAAAAATGGGAGTATAACTTAGATAATTTAACTTTAAACCTAAAGAGGTGATTTTTTCTTAGACAATTTGGCTATAGTAGGGATTTTATATTATTTAACAATAAGATCAATATATATTTCTTTTAATGAATATGGTATAGTATATAATAGAAGTTCAAGTCCAGTTAAGCTCAAGTCTTCGCAAACTCAAGGTTGACTCGCCTATTACCAAATGGCATGCTAAAACTCGAGCTCGAGCTCAAATTGCAAGCTTGAGCTTGACTTGCCAAAATATTGATGATCTTGAGCTTAAGTCATGAACTTAAGGATCTCTAAGAAGTGACAGTTGCAATGAGAATTTGCTGGAAAATGAAGATGCATCAAAGTTTATAGCTCAAAATCAAGACAAAAGCTGGTTCGAGAAGGCATCAACATAGCCAGGTGGCCATGGGGGAAGTGACAAGTCATGACAGGAGCTCATTAGAGAAGGCATCAAAGAGAAAACCAAGGTAGGGAAATTTGGGATAGCAGCTCATTGGAGAAGGTGTTAATAGAGCCTAAGGAAGTTGAATGGCAGCTCTCTAGAGTTAGAAGGCAACATCGATTATGAGGGAAGCTAATGAGATGAGCATCGTCAAACTCAAGCTCTAATATACGAGCTATTACTTGAGCTTGAACTTAAGCTTCACTTGTGATATAGGTTTATGAAAAGACAATTGAGACATAACATAGATTATACCCTCCCATAATTGAAAATTGAACGTATGCCAATATTAATCTATTTGGCCTGAGTCGGAGACTAACCGAAGTGGTTGAAGGTTTTTCAATACTGATCGAATGGCAGTGTTGGCTATCAATGATGCCTCAAGTATGCAAATTGAATATAACTTGTAGATATTGACACAACATGTCCAGTGAAGTGATCGATCAAAATTTCAATAATAAATAAAGAAAAAAATAATTTAGAGAAATACTTATTGCTTGAAATTGGGATGATAAAAAAATAACTATAATTCTTGAGATTCACATATGTATTATCAAGGTGTTTATATGGCACAATAGCATAATTTATTAGGTTCAAGATTGATGTGCTATGTCCATCAACTCCTACTATGCTCACCTATGGCATTCATCAGCCTGATTTGTGTCTATTTATTTTCTAATTGCAATGTTGTCTTGTGGACCCCTATCTAACCTACCTTCATAAATTTTTTTTTAATTCTAGATGGAACAGAATGCTTAAATTATTGGATTTAATATATAACTAACAAGAGTGTTTTAATGCTCTCAAACTAAATTTTATGACTATAAAGAAAAATAAATCAATTAGGAGCTCCTCATTAAAAAAAAAATATTAGAGGGGCAATATATTTCTCACAAATAATTGCAATTGTGTTTAATAAACATGATGAGAAGATCAATTTTCATCTAAAAAAAAAAAAAATTTATAAAATCATAGTATAGTTTTCATAAAATTGCAAAAGAAAAATTGCAAATATAGATATGTTATTTTAAATAATTATTATTACTATTGAGCAAGAAAATTTTGAACAATTTTTTTCTAACTACAAATTAACACGCAAACGCATGGCTTTATGCAATTTGAGTACTGCAAAATGGTCCAAAATATGTAAAAGAATTATTTATTTTTTCTGTTTCAGGATTATATAGTTAATTAGCTTAAGATTTTTTTTTTTCTTTATTCTTATTATATGTTCAAATATATCTAAAACTTTTTTTTCTAAATTTTAATTTTTAAATATAAAATCTCAACTTTTTAGATAAGTGTTAGAATTTGAAGGCCGTTCTAACATATTTTATGTTATAATATCTTGATACAAAAAAAAAATCAAAAAAGGGCTAATTTGACATACATAAGGAAATATCAAATTTAAGGTAAGACAAAATTAAAAATTGTGTTGTCCTCATGATGGATTGAAGAAAATATTGTAGTGCTACAATCTGAATTTAGAAGGAAAATATTTTTTTTTCTTCAAAAAAAAAAAAAAGCAAATTGTTGCTCTACCACCTTTTAATTTTTCATATTTTGTTTGATATTTTAAATAAGTTTGAAAGTTTTTTGTTCATTATATTATTCATAGGTAAACATTCCAAGCCACTAATACATCTACTATCCGAAGGTCAACATCTACTCTCCTATAGTCCTATTATAACATATTTGAAAAAAAAAATGATTTATATAATTTTATTTTAGTATAGTTTTCACAATAAATATCTTTAAATATTTATATTTTACAGATATAATTGTTTTAAATATTGAAAATTTATTAATTTCATTCCATAACATTTATTCTACCAATTTCATATGCATATCTTAATATCTAAATAAAATAATATAACTTCAAGTCATTTAAATAAAATAGAAAAAAAATCAACATATACTGACCCAGTCTTTATCCAAAAAAGATTATGACCATATAATTATAGCTACTCTATGCAATCATCAGAATTCAGAAGTACTATCAACATCATCATTAGTCTATCAACATTATAAATCCTCAATTTTCATACATTATGAATTAATTATTATCTTTGAGTGTTAAATTTATTCTTTGCAAATCAAATCATCATAATCACTATAAACTCATTGATTCCTTACGTAAATAAAAAGCACTTAGCTTAAGATTTCATTTGAGATAACTTTTTTATCGCTTCTTAGTAATTTTTTTATTAGAAAGTTATTTTAAAAAACTGTAAGAAAATCGTCCCACAGTTTTTTGCTGCTTTTCAAAATAGCTTTTCAGTACAAAAATTTCTTGAATTAAAAATCTTTATGCTAAAAAAATTATTTTAAAAAAGCAACAAAAAAATTGTCCCAAACGAAGCCTAAATATCTAAATTTTAAGATGCATCAAATGGTAGAAAAAGAAGAATTCAAGCAGTAAAACGAAGGGCCCAAAGACCACTCACTGTTGAGAGTACATAGTTGACAATCATAGCAGCACAATAATAATAATGATTCTATTCAAAATGCCCAATTCATAAGATGTATAAATTTGGCGAAGAAACAGACAGCGCAATCTTACTCAGCGTCTTCAATTTCTTCGTCTTCTGGCACACCTCGAAGATACAGCACATTGTTGCACCTGGAAGTAAAGATCAGAATAATGCAAATTTAGATTTTGTTTGGCGCAGCTTTTTTACTGGTTCTTAAAACAGCTTTTTAATTAAATAATAATAATTTTTTACAGAAAATTTGTTTTAAGAATCATTAAAAAAGCCGTCCCAAACGAAGCCTTAGTGAATATGATCGCACTCTTGCGTCTATATGGGAAGGCTTAAAGCTTACCTTATCAGTATTTCCCCGAGATTTCCTGAAAACTGGCCATCAATAAATTCTTCAGTGTTTGCAAGCTGCAAGAGTAAAAAGTTTCAGAAATCATTTATAAAAAATTACGACTAGGTGAGTTCAGAAGTAGAACTGGCAACAGTTTTTTGAAGCCAAAGCTAAATACCTGCAAGTTCATGTAGGAATCAACTGAAACAAGAAAGCCTGGAAAAAAGAAGAGATTGTCCAGAAAAAGAGACCAAACCATTAATGGGCAGCAGTTAAAGAAGGTTAGAAGGAGAAATAAAACAAGAAAATACGCACATCAATGGATAGGAAAAGTACCTTTGTATTCCATTCCCCACTTGAGCTTAACAATCACAGGCTTCCCTGTCAGATTGTTCAAGAATGGTTTCGGGTTGACTGGTACAGTCTGCAGGCCAACAGTAAACATCAATTGGCTAGACAGATTTAAAAAAATTAGCGACAGTGGTAAGCAACCATAATATACAGTAAGTTGACTATATGAAATAAGAAACAAAATAAATTATGCACACAGCAAACGAGTATGATAATAATTAGTACAATTCTATAACTATCCGCCATTATTAGAGCAAAAAAAGTGATATCTACTGTTATAGGTTTTGAAAAATAGAGTTACAGAAGAGGATGTAGCTTTTAGAATTGAAGTTAGATGATTAAAATACAGGGGTAAAAAAGCTCAGTTGTTGATGGAGAAATAACTAAAAAGACCAACATGTAAATTTTATTAAACAATTAAGTTGACCACTTTTTATAGATTCGAGTGTTGGGTGATAAATGAAAATTATTCTCTATTAATAGACTAGTTAAATATGACATAAATGCGAATGCAGATAAATGTGACAGAATAATAAATGATAGATAAGGAAATTATTATGTTAAAAGGAATGAGGAAATTGATATTTTAGAAGTAAAAATAATTAACTTGATGGTTCTGGAGGAGTACAATAAAAGATAGAAATTAGGCCAACAAGATAGTAGATAAAATGAAAGTTAAAAGACCGATAAGGATAAGATAAATGATAACAATGATAAAAGTTGTGTGAAAAAAAATATTTGCACATAGATACAACACCTCATGCAGCACTCATAAAAACTGAAAGTTAGTGAGAATTTAAAAAACTAACCTCCAATTGTTGGGATAAGCCTAACGATGATAATAAACTGGTACAATATGCACTGACCAATAAGAAATACTTCACAAGCCAAAAAATTCGGTTGTTGCATTTTATATAACAAAATATGATGTTAAATTAAACTTGTTTGATGTGGCAATTGAAATAACAATTGCCATTCAAACAGCTAGAGGAAAGAAATTGCAGAGAACGGATTTTTTTAATCCAGATTTAGGTGTAGCAAGCATGGTATATTAAGCTTACAGAACACAGTACAAAACTAAATTTGAGTTTTAAGAAATGTTTATACCATATTTAAGCAAAAGATGCCATTAAGATCTTCTGCACAAAATTGCCTTAAAGGTGCAAATGTTCGTGCTCACTTTCCCAAATTAGGCGTCGATTTCAAGAATATTATTAAACTTCTGTTCAACTCATAATGTTAAAATTCACACAAAAAATAGACACGAAACAAAATAATGAAGTTTATAACATAAAATAGACTCATTCATGAGCGTATAACATATGTGAACTAGCGCAGACAAAGAACACATTTGTGCATTAAACTCACAATAGTTTCATGAAGCAGACTCAGAATCACACGAAAGCATCACTATGAGTTTTATAGCAATTATTTGAATTCAGCTTTATTAAATTTATTTTTCATTCATTTATACTGATTGCTGTCTATGATGTTAAGCTTTTTAAATATGGAAACTGAGAAACAGTTGGCATTACAGAGAGAAGATTGCCAGCAATATGGACAAATCCACGACATATTTTAAGCCTACAGAGCATTCAGAGCTAAATTTGAGTTGCAAGATATGTTGAAATCATATTTATGCACATGCCATAAGATGCTAAGAAACAAGATTGACCAAGGTGAAAAACGAGACTTGGTGTCCACCTTTCTGAAATAAGGCACCAGCTTAAGTAGATAATTAAAAAAATTAGTCTACATAATGTAAAAACTTCACACCTAAAACAGACAGCAAAATTATGATTCGGGCATGTTTGGCTCTGCATTTGTTTCTTCTTCCTTGTTTTTTGTTTTTAAAAACAAATTATGTTAGGAAATAATGTGGTTGCCAATTTTTTGTTTTTTATTTTTGGAAATAAATTAGCGTGTCTACAAAAAATTTGAAAATGCCAGAGTTTTCACTGATTTTCAAAACATCTGTTATGATAACAAGAAACAAATACAACAACAACAACAACAACATCAAGCCTTTATCCCACTACGTGGGGTCGGCTGCATGAATCTTTTTTCTCCATTGTGTCCTATTAAAAGTCAAATTCTCGTTTAAATCTAATAAAGAAACAAATACACATCCAATTCATTTTTTTTATGTTAAGCGAAACGGAATAAAAAAGAAACAAATAAAATTGAAAACAAAACACAAACTAACATGTAACATAGAAAGACTTATGTGTGCAAACAAGTCAAACCGGCTCGCGAGATTACTCGAGCACGACTCGATAACAAGCTCAAGAGCCGAGCTTATTAAGCTTCGACCAGTCTTTTGAGCTCGTGAAATAATCAAACCTAGGGATGTCAATTTTTGACACGACCCGAAACACGACCCGAACCGACCCGGAAAAATCCGGGTTCAGGTCAACCCGAACCCGAATCGGGTCGGGTTCGGGTTGAACAAATCAACCCGTTTTAAAAATCGGGTCGGGTTTAGGTTCACCCAGCAACCCGAAATTGACCCGAAAGTGACACGAAAACTCATATTTGACCCTAAAACCCGAGGTCGACCCGTTTTGACCCAATTTTGACTCGATTTTGACCCAAAAATTGAATTTTGACCCGATTTTGACCTGAAAATTAGAAATTTTAGATCAAATTCGGGTCATTCGTGTCGGGTCGGTTTGACCCGGACCCGAATCGGGTCGGATTCGGGTCAGGAAACCTGACCCGTTTTTAAAAACGGGTCGGGTTCGGGTTGACCCGAACAGTCCCGAACAGTGCCGGGTCAGTTTCGGGTTCGACCCGAACCCGACCCGCTGACCTGAATTGACACCCCTAATCAAACCCGAGTTTGATCAAAGTGCTGCTCGACTTGACAGTCCATCGAGCGGGATTAAATGGCCAATCCGCAAAGATGAAATAGATGGTCAAATCAAATGGACGAGAGTTCAGCGGGTTAAGTAATCTAAGGTTTAGCACAACTAGGAAAAGCAAGTAGTGAATGGAGAAAGGCAAATAGGCGAAACTTCTCTCATTCCTTCAGCTTCATTACAGTTTAATGACAGAATCCAGGCTTCCAGTTCCAACAGCCAATGGCCCAGTCTCCCGCAACAGCACAAGCTGAACTTCGGAGAGAAGATTTGCACGTTCTCAAAAATTTGATTGATGTAGGGTTTTGAGTGTTTTTTTATTTTAATTAATGATGTTATTTCATTGTCTTTTTTCCATTTTGCTTTCGTTCTTTATGAAACAACCTGCAATTTTAGCCTTTAATCTACTATATTATGTTTTTTTTAATTAGTATCGTATAAGAAGTTAATAAATAAATATTTATTATCTATTTTATTGGTCTAGGGAGGCGGAAAGGATTTGTCTCATTCAAATTGATCTAGTACTTAGAGAAAACATGGAGATGAGGCTTTGATATATAGTATTTTGCCTTCTAAAGTTGTTTCTATTTTTTAACATGCTTTTGGTGCAGCCATTGGTTTTCTTTTTTTATTTGTTTTCCTTAAAATAATTTATATTGGAATAGTTACTAATGTCATTTGGAAGCTGATTTATTTAACTGAACACTTGTAATTTCAGTATGGGCCAAGTTTAGAGAGTTATAGACCAAAAAAACACATATTTCTTTTATTATTTGGCTTGAAACTGATATATAATTTGTCTGAGTATCTAATGCTCTATTCATTCTTCTTATCAAAATGTTGCATCCATTTTAGCTTTTCAAATTTCTAATATTTCATATTTATTGGTAAACTATTTGTTTCGTGTTTTTTCACATAGGATGTCAGCACTCAGCAGATCCAATTATTGAAGATAATATTAATGAGCATTTGAATTTGAAAATTGTAGAAGTCAGGTGTGCAATCACATAATAAGGGATTGTCTGGATGATGAACAGACCAATGAAAATATAAGTGAAAATCCAATAGATAAAAAAGGGAAAAAACCATCTACAATGTGGGATGAATTTAAAGAGAGAACTTTCATTGACGGACACAAGAAAGTTGAATGTTCTCATTGAAAGAATGCGTGTCTTAAGGAATCAAAAAATTTTGTAGTTCGAACGCAAAAACATTACATATACAGGTGAAAATTCTCAAGAGAGTGAAAATTTAACAACATTCAAGTACAACCAATCTAAAGTTAGGGAGATGGTCGCTCATTATATTTTAATAAATGAAAATTTTGTTCTCAGTTGTGGAAGAGTTTGGCTTTAATTTAATATTAGACCATTTCACTTTATTTTATGTAGTATAGTAGAATAACATCACGAAATGATGTGACGGTGGTGTATGAGTAGAAGAAAAATCTACATTCTGCATTAAAAGGCATAACTAGACTTAGCTTTACAACTTATGTATGGAAATCCAAAAATCAATGAATTTCTTACATGACTGTGAAAGCACATTCTGTGGATTCTAACTGGAAATTACAAAAGTGTATGCTAAGCTTCTCACGTTTACCTCCACCACACAGAATCTGAGATTATCGACGCATTTTATAAGTCAATTGGTGAGTGGGGCATAGAGGACAAAGTATTTATAATATATGTTGATAATATTGAAGGACGAGTGAGAAGGAAGTTATTTTTTGAAGGTAAGATCTTTCATGTGCGATATTGCACACACATTCTAAATCTTATGATGAATGATGGAATAAAAATTGTGGATCAAATTGTTAATAAAGTCCGTGAGTCGGTTAGCTTCATAAATGCTTATGAGGCAAGGTTAGCAAAATTTTATGAAGTTGTTCAACATTTGCAGCTACCAAAAATTAAGCTTATTATGGACTGTCAGCACGTTGAAACTCAACATATAACATGCTTATTGTAGCACCAAAATTTAGGGAAGTTTTCTTTTCTTATAGGGAAAGAGAGGTAGCTTATCATAGTTGTCCTACAGAGGAGGAGTGGGATAATATAGGAAAGGGGTGTGATATTTTGGGGTTTTTTAATGAGGCAACAAATATCATTTCATAATCGGAATACCCAACATCAATTTTGTTCCTTTCAAAGATTTGTACAATTAAAAAAGTATTGGATTATGGGGCACATTCTTTAGATAGTTTTATCATGGAAATGTCAACAAAAAATGAAGGATAAATTTAACAAACATTGGGGTGAGTATAATCTTCTAATGACCTTTGGTGCTATCATGGATCCTAGAATGAAATTTGTTATCATAGAATTTGCATTTCCGATGATCTATAAAGGGGATGAAAGCATAAAAAATATCTCTTACATTTGCAGCTTACATTCGAGTTGCATGAAAAATATGCAGCATGTTTTGAAGAGGAAATAGAATGTGCAGGTGGCACATTCAAGTGGCACAGAATGTTAGCCATTCAAAAGGGTTTATTAAAAAAATAATAGAATAGAAGGTTTGAAAACAAGTAACACTCTGATGAGAGGAAATAGAAACACAAAGAAGAGAAACAACAACACTTATGCTATTTTTCTTTTAGTTTTCTCAAATCATTAAAAGATAATAAACAATAACCAATGATGCTATATGAGGAAATTTGAAAATATAATGCAACAACATTAAGCATTTATCCCACTACGTGGAGTCGGCTATATGAATCTTTTTTCTCCATTGTGTCATGTTAAGAGTCAAATTCTCATTTAAAACTAATAAAAAAATGTCATTTCTAATATTTTCTAGCCAAATCTCTTTAGGTCTACCTTTACCTCTCTTAACATAGGTCAATCTAATACATCTACTCTCCTAACCGAGTCATCGAAGACCGTTATTTTATGTTGCCAAATAAGATGACTCTCTCTAATCTTATATGATATTGGATCCAACCTTTTCACGTATCTGCTCATTTCGCATTCTATCTCTAAGAGTAAAGTCACTCATCTACCTAAGCATCCTCATCTCTGCAACACTTAACTTAATTGTATGCTTCTCTTTTAATGGCCAACATTCTGCACCATAAAGCATTGCAGGTCTCACCACCATCTTATAGAATTTTCCCTTAAGTTTACGGGAGACTTCTCTATTAGGCCATCTTATAGAAATCTGAAAATACAATGACTAAAATAAACTTACCATGAAATTAAATGACTAAAAAAAGGAAATGATAAAATGGCATAAACAAGGAAATGGCATTTAAGTTCAATGGGTATAAACATGATATATAGACAAGGACATAGAGCAATAAAAATTAATGGCACCTCCCTCCCTCTTCTCATAAATACCATTAATTTCTCAAACATGTCATTAAATGCCCATCATTTTTCCCTTTGCCATTACAACCAGAAACCTATGCCCTAAAAATCATTATGTAACATCCAAATAAATTATAATTAAAAAAACTTGTTTCTTATGCCACCCCCCTACTTCATCAAGTCTCAATAATGTTATCTCACTCCGTCCCCAAATCAGATCTTGCCATTGCCATCACTATCATGTGCAGCTCTCATACTTCTTGTCAATGTTGATCGCTAATCTCTTAGCGACTCTCACTATCACATCCCGATCTAAACACCTTTATTTTTGTCTTTTCCCTCTTCCATAATAATTTTTCCTTCAAGCTATTACTGCTTCTCCCACTTCCTTGATTGAATGACAATGTGAAAGCATAACTAACAATATTTGGTTTGATTTAGTTCAGGTTCAACCAAGAGTTGTTGGAATCTAATTCCGAAAATTGAAAACTAATTAGGATAAGGTTGGCTCTCCATTTTTGCTACATCCCATCTAACCCAATCCACTTTGCACCCCCTAGTCTAACATATGAATAAATCAAAAAAATATGCTACATTCTAAGATAATAATAATACAGGCGTAACAGGCATAAAAATATAATATCTATTAATAAATTCCACACTATCCAATATAAAATACAAGAAAAAACCAATGAACCTAGAAAAAAGAAAAGGTAGAAGCTGATTAAGAAGAAATAGCGGGAAGTGTGATCCGTTGCCCTATGATGAAAGAAGATTAAATAGACTAAAAAAATTATAAACAAGGTAAATTATTTGAAATGGTAAAAAGCAACGAAATAAATTAAACATTAAATATAATAAAAACAAATCATAATAGTTTACCACAGTTAAGTATAAATTGTAAACCATATCTCAAAATAAGAATACAGAAAAATGGATTAAGAAACAAATTGCCCAAGAAAAAATTAAGGTGCTCCATTGAGGGGCCTATTTCCTGAGTAAAGCCCTTATGGTCCAACACCAATCAATGAAAGTAAGTGCAACAAAGCAGCTATCACCTAGAAACAAGATGTTCAAGTGATGAAATTTCCTGCTGAAGCAACTGACAACACATTAAGAACCTCAGTAAATATAGGAAAAAGCTCCCTTGGCATGCATCATGAGTTTTTTCCAGGAGAAGCAATAATTTACTTAGGATATTCCTTTATATGAAATTAGTCCAACATCTTCTCTTAAAGCAGCATGGTCTACGGGTGCTATACAATCAGAAGTACAAAGGATGATTGAACTGTTAATATGCATAATTTCATGTAATCTATGAAATAAATAAAAGTATCTGTGAGTTATATAACACCAGCATTAGCCAAAAAACCTGAAACCATAAATAATTACCATGAACAAAGTTAGTTCTGGAATAAAATGGCATAAAGTTCTAGTATAAAATGGCATAAACTTTAAATTTTCATTGGTTAAAAAATAAGGATATCATAGCCAACTGAGAGTTGATTAGTAATGCATAAATGTGTGCTATAACTTTAACTAAAAATAAAACAACATGGCCTAAAAAACGATTTTCCATGAAATTGCGAAAAATATAATTATGTTACACGGTCTCACCCTAATTCTGAAGCTCTAAGGTTATGAATTGATTGCAAGTGGGCATTAAAACTTTGTAATTATAATGCAAGCCTCTTAAGTGGGGGATATAAAATTAAGAAAAAGAATGGTTTACTAGTTCCGCTAATGGTAGTCCTCAAAGACATAGATTTATTCAGGAACTAAGAAAATTTACCTCTGAGATCACACCACACAAGAAAAAATTATAAAGCTCCTCCAATCAAACGTGGTAATCAGCTTGATCCCTAGCTTCAGAATGAGTTAACCCTTAAAGTACCCTCAGATCTTTAACAATGGAGATAGATCTTTTAGATATTTAATCAAATACTGCACAAGCAGCAACAAACACAGTATCAAGTACCAATAAATCTTTCAATAAGAGAACATTCGAATCATATATTTTCCATCAACATTCTTGCCAAAATTTTACAAGCCAAACCATGCACTCTACATATTAAATCAAACAGAGAAAGAAAGAACTTAACAAGAACCCCAAAAGTTAAAGTTTTAAACATAGGCTTGAAGAATAATAAATAAAATGAAAGTAAAATGGGAATATGTTGTAACTAGATAAACTTGAGTAGGGATTTAAAGGTTTATAGCTAAAGATCCCTGGATGAAAAGCCTATTGCAACACCGTGCATTCAATGCTCTAAATAAATAGCTTACTGATTATCCAATTCTATAGCAAACTACACCACAAACTAAGGAAACAGCCTCTCTAGGGTAAAACAGTATAGGAAAGGCAGTATGCACTAACCATTGGATGGAGCTTCAAGCATCAGATGCGCAAATTTTTTAACCATATTAGCAGATGAACTTTTAAGTGGACTGGACTTGTATTTCAATCCTAATTTACAAGGACTAAAATGGCAGTTTATTCTACAGTTTGGACAGTATTACATCAAGATTTATCTTCAATTTAAAGATGAAAACATGTTCATTTATGCTCTTTAATGTCCTTATATCAGTTGGTTCACACTAAGCGGCAAAAAATGTACTATACTGGAGGTCTCTCAACATGCATTTATTACATGGTAGCTTCTAAACTGTCAGCATAAGCAGCGGCATGCACACTATTTCAGAGGCAGGATTCTGGCTCAGGTAGCCTTACTTCAAACCAATATTTTCTATCAAAGAGCACCCAAACAAAAAGATTAAAATATAGCATCACAGATATAAAACAACTACAGGATAATCTACAAATAAAGTGAGTAGCAAACTGTTAACCCTGTATTTCTCTTCTGTTTCTGAACTCAGTTAGAAAGTATTTAGTGAATAACAAAATAAGCTTTTGACAAGATGATCTGATGACTGATGTGTTAAACATTACAGAAATGTGATATTATCAAAATCTACATTCCGTAAGTCTGGCTAGAATTCAGCCAATAAATGTATAATTCAAGAATGCGTCGTAAGAGATCAAATACGCAAAAGAAAAAAGTGCGCCTGAGTGAAAATTGTGATTATCTAGTCCAAAAGAAATAATTTGGACCTTAAAACAGTAAAAGACAACAATTTTTCACTGTTTTCAAAACAAGAAGCATGATTAATAGCTTTCTTTGTAGGCTGCAGCAAATAGTACTCGATAAATACCTTGAGCACCGTCGGAACCACAACTCACCACTAAAATGTTCCAAAATCCACAATTTCAAAAAGGAACTGAAAGTGTTATAGAGGGTTCGGCTATGATAATCTTCATTGTTAACATCAAATGACACATGATTCCATATTTTCTATATCTCTTCTACACGATTAGAAAGACTGGGGTGCATAGAAAATTTGCCATTTCTCAGATCATCACCACTCTGCTTGAATGCCGTCATATATTTGAATTTATGCTCTTTTGCAGAGAAAAAAAAACTAAAACAAGAAATAACTTGCGTGCAAAGCATTTTCCTAAAGTTAATGTCAACACCTCTACTGTAGATCAAAAGAATTACAACATATGCCCTAAAAATAGAGAGAGCATAAAATCCATTACCAAGATTCTCGAACAAGAGTTGAAGGGAAAGAGCAAAAGAAACAGAGGACGGGGAAAACACACACACACATATTAGAGAGAGAGAGAGAGAGAGAAACTGACCGCCATTAGAACCTAAAGGAATCGTTAGGCTGCGCAAGTGGTCTAGGGAGCAACCACAGCTTGATAGACCACGGAGCTTTCCTTAGCGGCGGCCGATCGCTAACCTGACTTGCTGACTATCGCGAGCGAAAGGGCGAGTTATGTGCGAGGGTTTAGCGAAGGAGGCGCAAAGGAGACGCGCCCGGCAAATAAATGTATTAGCGCAGGAGTTTTATTCGAGGTAAACCGCCTTTTGTCATCAAAAATTGTATTATAATTTTATATTTTATCTTTTACTAAACGCAAAACAGCCCTTAAGGAAAAATAATCAAAAAAAATTTGTCACATATATGTTGTAAAATTTATTAATAATTTTTAATTTTATAATATATCTAAAAATTGGTGATTTAATGCATATAATTTTTAATATAAAATTTTAATACTTTACTGCTTTATAATATTTATAATTATTTTGATACTTTACATTAAAAAAAAAATACTATCATTTTTTTACATTATATTATGTCCAAAGTTTTGTTTTTTTTTTTTAAGGCACTGATGATTTTAGATTTAAGCTTCTTTGGGATATTGTTTTTTCACTATTTTTAACTAATTTTATATTAAAAATTATTTTAAAAAAATAATAAGAAAGTCATCTCAAATGAAGCTTAGTTATATGCTCACTTTAGGTTTTAAAGTGTTTTGATAGATTATTAAAAAAACATATATTTTAATTATATTGAGTAATTGAAGTGAATGTTTTTTAGTAATGATATATTGCTAAGAAATTATCTTAATAGGGTACGAACCTTAATGCAAAATATGAGTTGGAAGCTTCCAAAATTAAAATTGGGATCATCCAAATTTCAATTTCAGCAAATTTACAGCCAATTTGAACATATCAAAGACATCAAAATCAGTCAAATATAATCCCAAATGAGCTCAAATCAAAGGATCAAAGCCTACTTGAAAGCTTCAAAGCATCATTTGGATGGCCAACTATATTCGAATATGACATGCTTATAGTCATATTGAGCGGCTCGACGAGATGAATCCAATGAGCATAAGATTGCTTAATGTTGATATCATTAAGGCATATAAATGCTCCGTATTAACGGGAATTAATATGGGTCATCCGATGAAACACTTCAAATTTGCCCTGAATTTTTTCATATTTATTGAGTATGCCACTTCCAAAAAATTATAAATAGATTCTCATTCTTCACATAAAGGGGGAGAAGATGAGGAAGAAGATAAAAGCTATGGGGCTTGAAGAATCCTTTAGCTCCACCCCAGCACCACCGCCAATGAATATGCCTCCAAGCCTCCACAATTGAACCTCTGGCTGACTATCATCGATGGTCATGCATTTGGCAATCAATGACGATCCTTTATCTGACCACTGTCATCAACTACGATTATTCTAACCACCGTCACCCAACTACGATCCTTCCAACCTTCATCATTTGTAAACTATGGTCCCTCTGACATTTATCACTCAAATACAAATCTATCATTTCTATGAACAAGCCAACACTCTCTTGATGGCAACTCTCATATCATTAGATTATTCAAATTCTAACCATGTAATGTGCTCCACAAAATGCATATATTCTATATTGAGTCAACACCTGTAATAATTTGAAATTATTTTAAATATTTTTTTAAATAAAAAATCTAAATTTTAGCATCGTGCCTTGTGGAAGAAGAGAGAGAGAAAAGAGAGAAGAGAGAGAAGGTTGCTCGGGACTTTTTAATCTTTTAATTTTGATCATAGATTTTTTTCTATTTGTTGCAACTTAAATCTCATTTTAGTTTTCAATTATTTTGATTATTATATAGATTTTCTTGTGTTGAACATAATTGATTATTTCTTACTGGATTTTGATTGT
>NW_021319661.1:387797-398216 GCF_001605985.2 Dendrobium catenatum | reverse complement strand
TGTAATAAATGCATGTTGAGAGACCTCCAGTATAGTATATTTTTTGCCGCTTAGTGTGAACCAGCTGATATAAGGACATTAAAGAGCATAAATGAACATGTTTTCTTCTTTAAATTGAAGATAAATCTTAATGTAATACTGTCCAAACTGTAGAATAAACTGCCATTTTAGTCCTTGTAAATTAGGATTGAAATACTAGTCCAGTCCACTTAAAAGTTCAGCTACTAATATGGTTAAAAAAATTTGCGCAACTGATGCTTGAAGCTCCATCCAATGGTTAGTGCATACTGCCTTTCCTATACTGCTTTACCCTAGAGAGGCTGTTTCCTTAGTTACTGGTGTAGTTTGCTATAGAATTGGATAATCAGTAAGCTATTTATTTAGAGCATTGAATGCACAGTGTTGCAATAGGCTTTTCATCCAGGGATCTTTAGCTATAAACCTTTAAATCCCTACTCAAGTGTATCTAGTTATAACATCCCATTTTACTTTCATTTTATTTATTATTCTTCAAGCGTATGTTTAAAACTTTAACTTTTGGGGTTCTTGTGAAGTTCTTTCTTTTTCTGTTTGATTTAACGTGTAGAGTGCATGGTTTGGCTTGTGAAATTTTGGCAAGAATGTTGATGTAAAATATATGATTCGAATGTTCTCTCTTATTGAAAGATTTATTGGTACTTGATACTGTGTTTGTTGCTGCTTGTGCAGTATTTGATTAAATATCTAAAATATCTATCTCCATTGTTAACTCATTCTGAAGCTAGGGATCAAGCTGCTTACCACGTTTGATTGGAGGAGCTTTATACTTTTTTTCTTGTGTGGCGTGATCTCAGTGGTAAAGTTTCTTAGATCATGAATAAATCTATGGCTTTGAGGACTACCATTAGCGGAGCTAGTAAACCATTCTTTTTTCTTAATTTTATATCCCCAACTTAAGAGGCTTGCATTATAATTAAAAAGTTTTGATGCCCGCATGCAATCAATTTATAACCTTAGAGCTTCAGAATTAGGGTGAGACCTTGTAACATAATCATATTGTTTGCAATTTCATTGAAACTCATTTTTTAGGCCATTTTGTTTTATTTTTAGTTAAAGTTATAGCACACATTCATGCATTACTAATCAACTCTCAGATGGTTATGATTTCCTTAATTTTTTAACCAAAGGAAATTTTAAAGTTTAAGCATTTCATACCAGAACTAACTTGGTTCATGGTAATTATTTATGGTTTCAGGTTTTTTGGGTAATGCTGGTGTTATATAACTCGCAGATACTTTTATTTGTTTCATAGATTACATGAAATTATGCTTATTAACAGCTCAATCATCCTTTGTACTTCTGATTGTATAGCACCCGTAGACCATGCTGCTTTAAGACAAGATGTTGGACTAATTTCATATAAAAGAATATCCTAAGTAAATTATCACCTCTCCTGGAAAAAAATCATGATGCATGCCATGGGAGCTTTTCCCTATATTTACTGAGGTTCTTAATGTGTTGTCAATTGCTTCAGCAATAAATTGCATCACTTGAACTGTTGAACATCTTGTTTCTAGGTGATAGCTGCTTTGTTTCACTTACATTAATTGATAGGTGCTGGACCATAAGGGCTTTACTCGGGAAATAGGCCCCTCAATGAAGCACATTAATTTTTTCTTGGGCAATTTGTTTCTTAATCCATTTTTTTGTATTCTTATCTTGAGATATGGTTTACAATTTATACTTAACTGTGGTAAACTATTATGATTTGTCTTTATTATATTTAATGTTTTATTTATTTCATTGCTTATTAACATTTCAAATAATTTCCCTTGTTTATAATTTTTTTAGTCTATTTTATCTTCTTTCATCATAGGGCAACGGATCACACTCTCCCCTATTTCTCCTTAATCAGCTTCTACCTTTTCTTTTTTCTAGGTTCATTGTTTTTTTCCCTTTCTTGTATTTTATATTGGATAGTGTGGAATTTATTTATAGATATTATATTTTTATGCCTGTGTTATTATTATCTTAGAATGTAGCATATTTTTTTTTGATTTATTCATATGTTAGACTAGGGGGTGCAAAGTGGATTGGGTTAGATGGGATGTGGCAAAAATGGAGAGCCGACCTTATCCTAATTAGTTATCAATTTTCGGAATTAGATTCAAACAACTCTTGGTTGAACCTGAACTAAATCAAACCAAATATTGTTAGTTATGCCTTCACATTGTAATTCAATCAAGGAAGTGGGAGGAGCAGTAATATAGCTTGAAGGAAAAATTATTATGGAAGAGGGAAATGACAAAGGCAAAGGTGTTTAGATCTGGATGTGATAGTGAGAGCCGCTATGAGATTAGCTATCAACATTGACAAGAACTATGAGAGCTGCACATGATATGGCAATGGCAAGATCTGATTTGGGGACGGAGTGAGATAACATTATTGAGACTTGATGAAGTAGGGGGGTTGCATAAGAAATAATTTTTTTTAAATTATAATTTTTTTGGATGTCACATGATGATGTTTAGGGCATAAGTTTCTGGTTGTAATGGCAATGGAAAAAATCATGGGCATTTAATGCATGTTTGAGAAATTAATGATATTTATGAAAAAAGCGAGGGAGGTGTCATTAATGTTTATTACTCTATGTCATTGTCTATATATAATGCTTATGCCCATTGAACTTAAATGTCATTTCCTTGTTTATGTCATTTTATCCATTTCCTTTTTTATAGTCATTTAATTTCATGGTAAGTTTATTTTAGTCATTGTATTTTTAGATTTCTATAAGATGGTGTGATAGAGAGGTCTCCCGCAAACTTAAGGGAAAATTCTATAAGATGGTGGTGAGACTTGCAATGCTTTATGTTGTGGAATGTTGGCCATTAAAAGAAAAGCTTACAATTTAGCTAAGTGCTGCAGAGATGAGGATGCTAAGGTGGATAAGTGTCTTTACTCTTAGAGATAGAATGTGAAATGAGCATATACGTGAAAATGTTGGATCCAATGGTAGATAAGATTAGAGAGAGTCACCTTAGATGATTTGGCCACATAAAGCATTGGTCTTCTGATGGCTTGGTTAGGAGAGTAGATGTATTAGATTTGACCTATGTTAAGAGAGGTAAAGGTAGACCTAAAAAGACTTGGCTAGAAAATATTAGAAATGACTTTTTTTTATTAGATTTAATTGAGAATTTAACTCTTAACATGACACAATGGAGAAAAAAGATTCATATAGCCAACCCCACGTAGTAGGATAAAGGTTTGATATTGCTGTTATTGTTGCATTATATTTTCATATTTCCTTATATAGCCTCATCGGTTACTGTTTATTATCTTTTAATGATTTGAGAAAAGTGAAAACTATAAAAAATTCAGCATAAGTGTTGTTATTTCTCTTCTTTGTGTTTCTATTTCCTCTCGTCAGAGTGTTGCTTGCTTTCAAACCTCCTATTCTATTATTTTTTAATGAACCCTTTTGAATGGCTAACATTATGTGCCACATGAATGTGCCACCTGCACATTATATTTCCTCTTCAAGTCATGCTGCATATTTTTCGTGCAACTCGAATGTAAGTCTGCACTCGAATGTAAGTTGCAGACGTACGAGATATTATGTATGTTTTCATTCCCTTCATAGGTCATCGAAAATATGAATTCTATGACAACAAATTTATTCTAGGATCCATGATAGCACCAAAGGCCATTAGAATATTACACTCACCCCAATATTTGTTAAATTTAGCCTTCATTTTTGTTGGCATTTCCATGATAAAACTATTTGAAGAACGTGCCCCATAATCCAATACTTTTTTAATTGTACAAATCTGTGAAAGGAGAAAATTTGATGTTGGGTATTCTGATCCTGAAATGATATTTGTTGCCTCATTAAAAACTCCCAAAATATTACTCACCTTTCCTATATTATCCCACTCCTCCTATGTGGAACAACTATGATAAGCTACCTCTCTTTCCCTGTAAGAAAAGAAAGCTTCCCTCAGTTTCAGTGCCACAGCAAGCATATTATATGTCGAGTTCCAACGTGTTGACAATCCATAATAAGCTTTCTTATTGGTAGCTACAACTGGTGAACAACTTCATAAAATTTTGCCAACCTTGCCTCATAAGCATTTAGAAGCTAACTGACTCATGAACTTTATCAACAATTTGATCCACAATTTTGATCCCATCCTTCACCATAAGATTTAGAATGTATGCGCAATATTGCATATGATAGAGCTTACCTTCAAAAAATAACTTCCTTCTCACGTGTTCTTCAACAACTTAATTGTCCTATCATTATTTGCAACATTATCAACATATATTGTAAATACTTTGTCATATACACCCCACTCACTGATTGGCTTATAAAATGTATCGATAATCTCAGATGCTGTATGTGGTGGAGGCAAATGTGAGAAGCTTAGCATACGCTTTTGTAATTTCCAGTTAGAATCTGCATAATGTGCTGTCACAGTCATGTAGGAAATTCGTTTATTTTTGGATTTCCATAGATAAGTTGTAAAGCTAAGTCCAATTATGCCTTTTAATGCAGCATGTAGCATTTTATTTTCTTCTCATACACTACCATCACGTTATTTCATGATGTTATTCTACTCTACTTCATAAAATAAGGTGGAATGGTCTAATATTAAATTAAAGCCAAACTCTTCCACAACATAGAATGGTTCTTCATTTATCAAAATATAACGAGCGACCATCTCCCTAACTTTAGATTGGTTGTACTTGAATGTTGTTAAATTTCCACTCTCTTGAGAATTTTCACCTGTACATGTAATGTCTTTGGGTTCAAACTGCAAAAAGTTTTGATTCCTTTTGACATACATTCTTTGAGGACAATGATCTAAATGCCTCCTCAACTATGTTGTAGAACCAGTGCTACCTAAGCATAGCTTTTTCTTGCAATGAGAACATTCAACTTTCTTGTGACCATCAAGGAGAGTTGTCTCCTTAAATTATTCCCACATTGTAGATTTTTTCCCTTTTTTTGTCTATTGGATTTTCACTTATATTTTCATTGGTTTGTTCATCATCCCGACAATCATTTACCTAATTATCTCCCAAAGCATTATCGTTGTCATTTCGACCTTTATTATGTGATTGCACTTCTGACTTTTCCAATTTTCAAATTCAAATGCTCATTAATATTATTTGGTCTGCTGATATCCTATGTGAAGAAAACACTAAATAGATTAACAAGAAATAAGAAATATTAGAAATTTAAATAGCTAAAATGGATGCAACATTTTGATAAGATGAATGAACAGCGGATTAGATACTTAGGCGGATTATATATCAGTTTCAAGCCAAAAAATTAAAGAAATATTTGTTTTTTTTTCTGGTCTATAACTCTCTAAACTTTGCCCATACTGAAATAATAAACGCTCAATTAAATAAATCACCTTCCAAATGACATTAGTAACTATTCCGATATAAATTATTTTAAGGAAAATAAAAAATTCCAAACAACAACAAAAAATAAAATCAATGTCTGCACCAAAAGCATGTTAAAAATTAGAAACAACTTTAGAAGGCAAAATACTTGATATCAAAGCCTCACCTCCCTATTTTCTCCAAGTACCAGATCAATTTGAATGAGAAAAATCCTTTCCGCCTCCCTAGAACAAGAAAATAGCTAATTAATATTTATTTATTAACTTCTTATAAGATACTAATAATAAAAAAACATAATATAATAGATTTAAGGCCAAAACTGCATGATGTTTCATGAAGAACGAAAGCAAAATGGAGAGAAGACAATGAAATAACGTCAATAATTAAAATAAGAAAACACTCAAATCCCTACATCAATCAAAATTTTGAGAACGTGCAAATCTTCTCTCCGAAGTTCGGCTTGTGCTGTTGTGGGAGACCGGGCCATTGGCTGTTGGAACTGGAAGCCTGGATTCTGGAACGAAACTGTAACGAAGCTGAAGGAATGAGAGGAGAAGTTTCATCTCTTCGCCTTTCGCCATTCACTACTTGTTTTTCCTATTCGTGCTAAACCCTAGATTACTTAACCCGCTGAACTCTTGTCCATTTGATTTGACCATGGTTTAAAATTGTGCAATATGAGGCTCGCCTTTGCGCAATTCCAGTAAAAAATGCCTCAATGCTTACGCCTCGATTTTTTTTTTTTTATGAGGCTTGCGCCTAACTTGGTTGAGGCCCGCCTTGAGGTCTGCCTCGCCTCACTGGCATGAGGCTTACGCCTCACGCTATTTATATTAAAACTTACATAAATCTTGAAGTAAATGCCCGATATTGGACTCTATAAGAGAGGAGGAAGGGGAGAGAACAGTTCATTATAATGATGATTCAAAAGAAGAACCCCTTAATGTTGACAGTGCTGATGACTTTTGAGTTCTTATGTGATATGTCATTGCTATTTATTTTTGAAAATTTGAATCATATGTTAATGAAAAGAATACTGGGATTTGGGAAAGATAGAATTTTGAATTGAACTATATTTTATGTTGTCTTATTATTGGGATACTTTGATTTAACTTCAGATCTTATACTTTTTTATGTTTTATATTATTCACCTATTAGTATATAAAAAATTTATCATTTTATGTTTACGCAATCTTTTGATTTTGAGGCTTACACCTCAAAACGCCTTGAGGCTTACACCTCGCCTCACTAATGAAAAACAACTCAATACTCGAATACGCAATTTTAAACATTGGATTTGACCGTCTATTTCATCTCCGCGGATTGGCTATTTGAGCCCCGCTCGATGGGCTGTCAAGTCGAGCAGCACTTTGATCGAACTCAGGCTTGATTATTTCACGAGCTCAAAAAACTGCTCGAAGCTTGATAAGCTCATCTCGTGAGCTCATTATCGAGTTGTGCTAGAGTAATCTAACGAGCCAGCTTAACTTGTTTGCACTCCTATACCTTTCTATATTATACATGTTATTTTGTGTTTTGTTTTCAATTTTATTTGTTTCCTTTTTTATTCTTCTTTTCACGTAATATAAAAAAATATGTGGATGTGTATATGTTTCTTGTTATTATAACAGATGGTTTGAAAATCAGTGAAAACTCTGGCATTTTCAAAATTTTTGTAGACACGCTAATTTATTTCCAAAAATAAAAACAAAAACTGGCAACCACACATTATTTCCTGACATAAGTTGTTTTTCTTAAAAACAAAAAACAAGGAAGAAGAAACAAATGCAGAGCCAAACATGCCCAAATCATAATTTTGCTTTGTCTGCGTTAGGTGTGAAGTTTTTACAAGATGTAGATTAATTTTTTTAATTATCTACTTTAGCTGGTGCCTTATTTCAGAAAGGTGGACGCCAAGTCTCGTTTTTCACCCTGGTCAATCTTGTTTCTTAGCATCTTATGGCATGTGCATACATATGATTTCAACATTTCTTGCAGCTCAAATTTAGCTCTGAATGCTCTATAGCCTTAAAATATATTATGGATTTGTCCATTCTGGCAACCTTCTCTCTGTAATGCCAACTGTTTCTCAGTTGCCATATTTAAAAAGCTTAACATCATAGACAGCAATCTGTAGAAATGAATGAAAAATAAAATTAATAAAGCTGATCTCTAATAATTGCTTTAAAACTCATAGTGATGCTTACGTGTGATTCGGAGTCTGCTTCATGAAACTATTGTGAGTTTAATGCACAAATGTGTTGTTTGTCTGCGCTAGTTCACATATGTTATACGCTCATGAATGAGTCTAATTTATGTTATAAACTTCATTTTTTTTTTGTGTCTGTTTTTTGTGTGAATTTTAACATTATGGGTTGAACATAAGGTTAATAATATTCTTGAAATCGATGCCTAATTTGGGAATTGCAGCTTTAAGGCAATTTTGTGCCGTAGATCTTTTGCTTAAATATGGTTCAAACATTTCTTAAAACTCAAATTTAATTTTGTACTGTGTTATGTAAGCTTAATAGACCATGGATTTTGTCATATGCTTTCTACACCTAAATCTGGATTAAAAAAATCCGTTTTCTGCAATTTCTGTCCTCTAGATGTTTGAATGGCAATTGTTTTTCAATTGCCACATCAAACAAGTTTAATTTAACATCATATTTTGAACCCAACTAACCCCAACCGTATTCAATACCCTTCGCCAACCATCCGCCACAGCGACACTGTTGGACACACAAAAGCTTGTTATAATCATTTCCGCAACTCATATTATCGGGACAAGGTAAACGTATCTTCTGCTATTTTACAACAACCTAAGAATTTTATGACACTGCATTATTGTATTTTAAATTTCGTTCACGCTATAATTGATTTTCCTCAAGTCATGATTTATCTTCTTGTTTTATGTAATTTGTAATTGGAATGTTCGTCTTAAATCGGGTGCTAACCATTATATTGCCTAGTTGTCAGAAATACAACACGAATACTCACCTTCAGCTGTTGCTTTGTTATATAAATGCCATTTTCTGGAGAGTGGATGTTTTTCTTTCATGTCAATGCCAAATCATGCGTTATTACAGCCTCTATCTAGAAAATAAAATAAAAGTGCAACAACCGAACTTTTTGGTTTGTGAAGTATTTATTATTGATCAGTGCATATTTTACCATTCTATTATCATCGTTTGTAGGCTTATCCCAACAATTGGAGGTCAGCTTTTTAAATTCTCACTAACTTTCAGTTTTTATTGAGTGCTGCATGAAGTGTTGTATCTATGTGCAAAGTCTTTTTTTCACACAAATTTTTCATTGTTATCATTTATCTAATCCGTATCTGTCTATTAACTTTCATTTTATCTACTATCTTTTGGTCTAATTTCTATCTTTTATTGTACTCCTCCAGAACCATCAAGTTAATTTTTTTACATTTATAATATCAATTTCTATCTTTTTTTTAATCTCAAAGTCATTACAAAATTTTAATTTTGAACCCATATCCTAACCTACTTGAGGAGCATAAGCACTTATACTATTAAAAATCTTATAAGAAAATTATATCGTTTAGATTGCAAAGATTGTAAAGTTATTCCGAGTGAAAATTTATGAACTCAACATCTATTATTAGTTTTGGACTTTAAGATGAAGGGACATAAAATAAAGATTAAAGTAAAACGATATTTTAGGATTAGATAGAGATATTTAAGTAATATTAACAAAAATATTTTTGAGAGTAAGATTTTAGATCTTAAGATTTTGTCTGTGTATGATAATGCTAATGTTATGTGGGAAAAAGTTGCTAGTGATATTAAGAATATTGCAAAAGATGTGTTTAAAGTATCAAAGAGAAAAGCTCCTAATAGTAAAGATAATTGGTGGTGAAATTCAAATATGCAAGAAAAGATAAAAAATAACAAAATTTGTTATAAAAGTTGATTTAGACGTAAAAAATTTGATAATTAGGAAAAATAAGGAATTTAAGAAAGCAATATGCGATGCAAAGATCTTAGCTTTTAATGATTTATATAATATATTAGATATTAAGGAGGGAGAAAGATATATGTATAAATTAGCCAAACAAAGAGATAGGAGTAGTAAGGATTTAGTTTAAGTGAAGTGTATTATAGATGAAGATAAAAAAGTATTTTTCTTAGAAGATGATATTCAATAAAGGTGGATTAGATATTTTGCTAAACTTTTTAACGAAGAATGTGAAAATACGATTGACTTTAGTGAACTTAGCACCCTAAATGAAAATAAAGATTTTTGATTTTATCGGCGTATTAGTAAAATCGAAGTTAGAGATGTTTTAAAGTAAATGAAGTATGGAAAAGCTGTTGGTCCTGATGATATTCCAATAGAGGTGTGGAAATGCTTAGGAGATGAAGGAACTTCTTGGCTTACTAAACTTTTTTAATACTGTTTTGAAGACTAAAAAGATGCTAGATGAGTGGAGAATGAGTGTGTTATTTTTTTTTTTTTTAAGAATAAAGGTGATGCGCAAGATTTTGCGAATTATATAGGAATTAAGTTAATGTGTCATACTTTAAAACTATGGGAGCGAGTTATGGAGCGTAGGTTGCTGCGTGATACTAATGTTTCTCAAAATCAATTTGGATTCATGCTGGGTAGGTCTACTATGGAAGCCATACATTTATTGAGAGGTTTGATGGAGAAATATAGAATAAAGAGAATCTACATATGATATTTATTGATTTAGAGAAAGCATATGATAAAGTCTCAAGAGAAGTGTTATGGAGAGTTCTTGAAAATAAAGGAGTTAATAATGCTTATATTCAAATCAGTAAAGATATGTATGCATGAGCTATTATTTGTGTTCAAACACATGGTGGTTTGACCAAGTATTTTTCTATTTCGGTTGGTTTACATCAAGGATCAGCCTTAAGCCCATATCTTTTTGCTTTAGTCATGATGTTTTCACTATACATTTGCAAGAGGATGTACCTTGGTGTATGCTTTTTGGATGATATTCTTTTTGTTGATAAGACTAGAGAGGGA
>NW_021319661.1:384140-387697 GCF_001605985.2 Dendrobium catenatum | reverse complement strand
CTAAGTATATAGTGGTATGTATGTAAATTTCCCTTAAAAAAATGTGATTGGAAGATTATTTTTTTATCATAATATAAATTTTTGTTTAAAAAAAATCCTTTTCTTAAAAAAAAATTTTAAAACTTGTGGATAAGCAATGAGCTTTCAAAATCAAACATAGAAAAGCTTAGGCTTTGTTCATTTTTATTATTACTTTCTATAGCTGTTTTTTTAAAACAAATTGTATATTTTTCTTTAAAAATTTCTTTAAAAAATAGTAAAAAATTTATCCTAAATGAAATCTTAAACTTTAATCGTAACATATTTTCAACTGCTTTTGTAGAAAGAAAATAGTTAGTAAAAAAGGGAGGTTTTGCCTTTAATAAACTAATTTTGTAAAAAAAAAAAAAAAAATTGGAAATTTAATCCAGAAATGAGCTTTTAAAAACTGAAATGAAAAGCCCTAAATAAAGCTTAAGTGTGAGAAAGTTTTATCACACTCCTCCTTGACCACCGTCTGACCACTGATTGTCCTTAAACTTTTCACTGTACAATTGCTCTACAACCAACTATCGTCGGACTCACACCTGACCACGGATTGTCGTCGGATTTTCACCTGGCCACCAACTAAAATCAGATTTATGCCCGGCCACCAACCATCGTCAGACTTCCTCCAGACTACTAATTGTCATTGGACTTACGCCAGACTATTAATTGTCTTCGGATTTTATTGAGACCATCGTCACCCGACTACGGTCTTTCGACCAACGTTAAGCGCCAACTACGATCCTTTCGACTGCTGTCTCTCGACTACAATCTTTCTGATCTTATTCGCTCATCGAATACATATCTTCTGGCCACTATCATCCAACTACAGTCTTTCCAACCTTCTTCACCTATCAACTACGATCCCTCAGACCACTATCATCCGATTATGGTTGTTCCGACCATCGTCGCCCGACTTCCGACCACCGTCGCCTGACTACAGTCTTTCTGACCTCCATCGCCTACCAACTACAGTCATTCTAACCAACGTCACCAGACTACAGTCCTTCTGACCATTATCTCCCAACAATGATCTTTTTGACTAATGTCGTTGATTACGGCCTTTCCAACCTTCGTCGCCCCTGACTACAGACCTTCCAACCACCGTCACTTGACTACGGTCTTTCTAACCTCCGTCACCCACTAACTATAATCCTTCTAACCATCGTTATCTGATTGAGATCTTTCTGACCTCTTTAACCGTTGACTACTATCTTTCAAACCTCAATCAGCCGCTAACTACGTTCCTTCATAACACTATGACCCGATTGCGATCATTTCGACCATCGTCGCCCAACTACAGTAAATCCGACCTCTTTCGTGTAATAACACAAATATGTGAAATAAATTTTCTTGAAAAATATTAAAATTTTGAAGTAGAGCGAATATTTTGAAGTAGAGCGCTTTGACGTTAATTTCATGAGTATTGCGGCGTCAGGTCACGAACAATATGTGTGTGTGTTTGAGAGATTAATAAGAAAATTATTTATTATTTATGTTATACATAATTATAATTACAATTCCAAAAATGTTACTATCTCAAAGAAAAAGCAATGTGAACGCATACTTTTGCTTTACTCCAATACAAAAAATTAGAAGATAAATCCCTACATCAAAACTTAGCATGAAACACAATTATATAAAGTTTATGTCTAATTAGTATTTATAAATTTCATTTTCAACATTTATAAAAATACAAAAATATTTACGACCAAGTGTGCAATTAGTCTACACCGGTTCTTCCTTCCTCTTTAAATTCCCCGCTCGCTACAACGCCACATTGCCGCATTCTAAAAAAAACAAAAGCCCCTCCTCTACATAGTAATGGAAGATGCCAAGAAACCCAGCAAACCCAACTGTAATACATCAGATTTCACCGGCTTCTCTTTTCGACCGACGCCGGCCGTCGAGGAGATATACGCGGCCGACAAACTCTTTCACCGGGGAAAGCTTCTTCCCTGCAAACCAATTACACTGCCGCCGCCCTCCGGAGCGGGTCAGAGGAAAAAGATCTCTCCTTTAAGGCTCAAACTAGCAGAATCGCCGGATTCGCCGGATCGCTGGCGATATAGGGAAGCGGGCGCCGGCGAGTACAGGAGACTGAGGATGGCTTCGCCGGACTTGACGCCGGAGGCGGTTGGGGGGAAGCAGTCGAAGAGGCTTCCCTGTATGTTGGGTGTGGTGAGGTTCCCGTTGGAGATGGAGATGAAGGACATCAGAACCCGGCAGAGACGGCATGGACAGCTGCCCCCGGCGGCTGAGAACGGCCGGCGGGGGGTTCTTTATTGGGGTATTCTTCAGTCTTTGAGTTGTAAGGCGGCGGAAAGCACCGCCGTCGCGCCGGTCAACGCCCCCAGATGAGCGCTGCTTTTCATCGCCGGAGCGAGAGCTTCATGATTTGGAAGGGTTTGTAAGAAGAATTGCCATGTACATATTGCATCTAGCTTCATGATTTAGCGTAAAGAATCTTTAATCTTCTATGGATTGTTCTTAGCTTATCTATTAATATATGCACAAACTTTTCATTAAATATTAAAAGGATAAAGGCTTCGTTTGGGATGACTTTATTTCTGCTACTAAAAATAATTTTTTAGTATAAGAAGAAAGAAAGCCGTCCCAAATGAAACCAAAATCACTCTATCATTATTAATTTTTTTAACACGCAATAATTATAATTAGCTACATAATCCTCAATTTATGATGACCTCACCAAGGAAATGAAAATAGAATTAGGTTTATTTTGAAACACTTTTATTATTGGTTTTAAAGCAGCTTTTAGTACAAAAATATAAATTTTTATACTAAAAAACTGTTTTAAGAATTAGTGAGAAAACGATCCCAAACGCTGTCTTAATAAGCTGAATAGTAATGTTTTCTTATGAATTTCAAAGGACTCTTAAGTGATTCAAATTATTTATGAGGAAAATGCATAATTTTTTCATAAAATATAGATTTTTTTTCTCTTGATATACAATAATCATTAAAAAATATAAATTTTCAGGGAGTATATATATATACTATATATTATATATATATATATATAGTAGACCTATATATATAAATAAAATTATTATATAGATGAGGAAAAAATTATTATGTGTGTTCGTCTGAACACGAACCAATTCACGTCATGCCACTTCAAACCCAATACACACTATTTTAATGATTGATGGATCCGAATTATCTTTCAAAAGCATTCGGACAAACAAACATAATAATCCTCTCAAAAACCACAAGGAAGTGCCAAAAAGACGTCCCCCGGAATAAATCCAACATATAGTATAATGAGAGGGCCTTCAGGTCCCAAAGACGGTAAACACGAGAGTTCTACCTAAATGAATTGAAGTAGTAGAATAGACTTGAATAAAATTATTATTTCCAGAGTTCATTCCACCACTCTCTCTCCTTTCTATCTCTAAAAAAAAATAAAAAATAAATGCGCATCCATTATGTTTTGATAGAAATCAAAATTTACTAGTAAAGAAGATTAAGGACTTACACAATTTATATGCTGTGACATGTTGTTTAGAGCT